>NC_136689.1:49757859-50060478 GCF_903797595.1 Erithacus rubecula | reverse complement strand
AGAGAAGAGAAGAGAAGAGAAGAGACGGAAGAGGAAGAGAAGAGAAGAGAAGGGAAGAGAGAAGAGAAGAGAAGAGAAGAGAAGAGAAGAGAAGAGAAGAGAAGAGAAGAGAAGAGAAGAGAAGAGAAGAGAAGAGAAGAGGAATGTAGGGGACAGGCTACACTAAAAAAATTAAGAAATTTTATTAGAGAAATATTGCTTGCCATTAAAAATCCATAGTTTTCTCAGTCTTCTCTGTTTAAACATGCTTATGAAGAAACTCATTAAATTGGCCATTTTATAATTTTGCTATACAATTCATCCTCTTTGGTTTCTTTTTTGTTTTTGTTTTTGGGAAGAACAAGTAAATGTGATCACAAACTTTTGATCTGAAGAGGAAGATTTTTGCTATTAGAAAACCAATAAATTCAGAGCACTGACTATAAATCTATTAACAGATTAAATAATTCACACAGAAAGCCTAATCACAATTTAAAAAAACCCCACCTGCTAAACATCAGAATGGACTTGCTTTTCTTTACACAAAAAAATTAAAATTAAAGAAACAAACCTCAATTATGTTTCAACAAGATGATATTTTATGCTCACAAACACAGAATTAGAGAAATACAACAAAAATATCAATCAGAAAAATATTGAATAAATTTTATGGAGTATTAAATCCTGATAGTCTGAGCATATCTATTCAAATATTTAGCATTTTTCAGCCTTTCTTTCCTATAACAAGTTTGGAATTGAGAACTGTTGGTATTTCAACTTTACAAAGGTGATTTTCCTTTATTTTCTGGGAAGTCTCTATCTTAATCAATAAGCTGAGTTTCATGTCCTATTAATTATTTTTGAAAGGTTGACATTATAAGCAAACGAGTAGAGTATTTAGTAAACTCACTGTAAATATTTCATTTTAGGAGATGAAGCTCATTTTATGCATCAATCAAAATGTAATTTTCCTTGGTAATACACAGATGTAATGGGTTTCACCTGTGTGCCTTTATGTCAGCAGTTACACAATTTATGAACTTCATAGAAGCATTATGGAGATAAAATAAATTTTTAAATATATGCGTAGTATTTTACTAAATTACAAAATGAATGCAATTAGAAAAACTTTCTATTTCCTAAAATTTAATTTATTTATCTGGAATATGTTTGTTCTTTGCAAGATTAGGTTCAGTAGTCACATAATGCAAGATGTACTATTCAAAAGAGGTATTACTCTTCTGAAGTAAAGCAAGACTGTTGTAAAAAATTAACCATTCAAAATGAAAAAAACCACTGGGAGAGCTATTTTTTCTCCAGATAACATAACAATTATTTTAGAAATAGTTTGCTACCATCTTAAAATTAAACACATATTACTACTGAAAACAATCACATAAAATGGAATTTGCTGATTGCACGTTTATTTCCTAGAACAACAAGAAATTTCAGGCAACAGGTGCTTTTTTTTTCAAACAAAATGCCACATATGCAAAATCTATACAATTAAGAAAAAGGTACTTTTTCCTCCTCTTTCTAAATCAGTTTTTAATTTCTGTAATGTCCCTTCATATAAGCATTTACACCAGTGGGTTTTCTTTCCAATTTCCTCCTGCTCATCCCAAGAAAACTTCATGGACTTTGGTTTCCAGTTCTACATTCTTGCCCTTGAATCACAGCTACAAATATGTGTCAGTGGCAATTATAGCATTTACTTTCTATCCACAAAGAGGAGCTTTATTTTAAAAATTATTTCCGAGGTTTTCAAGAAAGCTCTCAATTTCCTGAGGTAAAATGAACAATATGCAAATATATGAAAATGAACAATGTACAAATATGTAATTCAAATATATGAAATGTAGCAATTATGGTAATGGTAATATCATAAATATTGTAATAAATTCTTAATATTTTTCATGACTATGCAAAACTCCAAATATATGTGGAAAACTAGGACCACTTTTAGTTTTGGGGTCTCAGTGCAAGTCAGTGTGTGGTATCAGTGCAGACCTGGTCACCAGCAGGAACCTCCTGCTAGAAACCTGTGAGAGGAGGCTTCCATCCTGAATAAACTGACCTGCCATCTTTGGATTGTCTTCACTTTTTAGGTTGTTGCCTTTTTGTCTTCTCTCTAAATCTATGTAACTTCATTGGCAAAGCTCCCTCCAGCAGTTTTTACTGATACGTGCAGGCAAAATCTTTTCATAGCACCAATGTTACCACACAGACATCAATTTAATCCTTTGTTGTTTCAGTGCTCTGTGCAAACACAATGCACAATTCACAGGTGCCACAGTAAGATAATTGGATATAACCACTTGGTGTCCTCACCCCTCTTGCCTTGCAAAGGCTTTTGAAAATGTTATCTGATGGCCAGGGATGACTTGGCAGCAGCCATTAGTTTTCTCCTTTTATTGGAACATTTGCTGAGAAATGCATGATGGTGTGGAGTCATTTTTAATGTATTTATTTAATATAAATTACATTTTTATAAAAGAAAACAAAACATTTAAAGCCACCGTATTTAAAGGTGACTCTTACAGGGACTTGTAACATCATGGAATGTACAATTTGGGAAGGGAGTACTACATGCATACTCAGGATAGAAAAGAGCACAAGTGTCACCTGACTACAATAATATAGGTGGATTTTAATTTTTGTACACTATAGATTTTTAAGCATATGTTTGCCCCTAAGTCTTTGGACAGTCCAACTACACAACAAGTTTACAACTAATGATGTGCAAATCTACAAAAAGTAGCATGGCTTTAAATTTTTTTCAAATATGTTAAAATCTTTGTCTTTTTTTCTCCATTTCTTAATTGGCTGGTCATATTTTCTTTCAGAGTGACTTCTTGTCATATTATGGCCTCAAATGTTACCAAATACTTGCTCCACTTTGTAGAAAAGCAGATGAAATTAAATAACCCAACATTTTGTTTCTTTTTACAAATTCCTAGTACAGTTCAGACAGCATCTGTCCTCGTTAAGATTTGAAAAGAATGGTTGCCTGCAATCCCAGAAAGACTTAAATATCAGTCAAGAACAGAATAGAGGTAACATAATCCTGGGTTTAATTGTGCCTTTTATAACTGAACCAGAGAAAACATGCAAGGGAGGAGCTTGTTGTTCCCACTCTAGATAATTAAATGATCCAGAAAGCAAAGGCATTGCTTTTGATGGCAGGAACGAGATAAAGTAATGAAACTCTTTAACTCACGGATTTTCAAGAGCAGAATCTGGATCTAAATACTCTTTTTACACTTTCTATGATATTTTCTATGACTTCTGAAGAATTGTTCTTGAAAGGTGCTGAGAAATAACTTTTTGATGGTCTATTAACATATATATTTCTGGATTGGATTAAATGGCTCACATTTTACAGAATCAATTCTCTGTTGGATCTGTCTGTATTGAATGCATATGCCTGGTCTGAAATGCAGTTGATGTAGCTAGTTCCACCTGAATTTTGTAGTTCTTTGATGTATGGAATGCAACACTCAGGATCATGCCTTAAGTCTTGCTCTTTGGAACATGTCAGAGAATTAGACATTGAAAAGTCTATTGAAACACAGTTGTGAAAACATTACATTACCCACAGCATGTTGAAATTCAACTTTCTGCAGAACCTTTCTTGCTGCATGCTTTGCATAACAAAACCCTCCAACATATAACTGCAGACTACTTCAGGGCTTGAAAGACTGGAGCTAAACTTTTGAAATTCAAAGCTTTGAAATTGCCACTATTTCTCTCTTAAGAAGAAAAAAAAAGAAAAGGATTCTTGAGGTCACATACTTTTAATATTAAAGTGGGTTGTGTGGTGTGTCTCCAAGGAGGACACAGGGAACAGCCCTCAAAATTAAAAACAATGCAAAGCTACAAGCATTAACAAAACATGTCATGTTCTGCCATAATATTTAGCTCTACTACTAAGGCTTTGTGAAATAAAATTTTACAGTATGAGAGAAAAACTGCAATCCCTACACTAAGCATTTTTAAATCATAGGAATTGCACACACCTTAATTCCTTGTAATTTTAAGTTATTCTTTACTCAATATCTTTAAATACAAATTTCTCTCCCTCATTATTAGACTGAGAGATGTGCTAATGGTTAGTATCAACAAAAGCAACAACAATAAGAAAAAAATCACTCTGCTTTCCCAGAACTCAAGGTATTATTACTGACACAGAAGACTACATTTACATTTTAGGAAATCTGACAAGTGATGTATGAAAAGTCTGACATGCTTCACAGAATGCTAGTAAAGCACAACATGAGTTAATGAGTGTTGATAGAAGTGGGCATAATGGTTAGGCCAGCTCTATTTAATCAAAATACATGGATTTTATGGTTCTATTCATTTGTAGAGGGGAGATGCTTTCATTTTTCCATAAAATTTACATCAATAACATTCAGCAATCTGCTCATTTCTAGCTGCTAAATTACTTTCTCTGGTCATGCACTTCTCATGTAACTTCTGGACATTTAGAAATATGGGGGAAGTACTCAGCATCCTTAATAACAATATTTTAAATAGATTGAAGTTCTTCTCCTCCTGTTAGATGTAGGCACTTTTGCAAAGGCTTTCCTTGCAAAAGTTCTATCATGATGCTTTTTGTTTCTTTGTCTCTGACTTCAGTGTAAGCAAAAATAGCAGGAGAAAGCAGAGGACCCTCAGCCAAGCTATCATCACTGTAAGGACCTAAAGAGCACAGCTGCCTGTCTCAAACACTGTCAAGGTCACAGAAAAGACTATCTTAAAGATAAGCCCCACAGCAAGAACTTGAGGGAAGCACAGAAGGGAGGAATTTCGAAGAAGATGCTCATTCCAGGCCTGGTAGAGGAAATATCTGCTTGGCACATCATGGTCAACATATCTAGACAAAAATTCCTTCTGTGGCAAACTGTGGGAAAGGAAGCAACTGCTCACACACATGCTGCCCCAAGTTATGGGAATAGCTGTGACCACCCCATGGATACCCAGACCTTGGAATGCATAAAGGTGGTATCCCCAGAAGAATGACTACAGGACCCCAGAAGCCCAGGGTGAAGAAGGACAAACAGAACAATGTTGAATCCACAGATGGTGACTGTTTGACCTCACTCTTTCTCTCTCTCCCCTGTCCTTTTCTTTGTTTTTTACCCCTTCTCTCTACCATGTATATATTGTTAAATAAAATCAATGTTGTTCTCTTTGACATATGGAGTTGTTTGCACCTTAATTTGGACAGAGGCATCTCTCACTAACTGGATCTTAACAATCACCCAGAAAAAAAAGAAAAAAAAAATAGCAACAAAAATGCATGATGTTGTGAAGGGAAGGATCAAAACCTGTTCTTTCCAGCTCTTCATAACAGCAGCAGCCTTTCCAGGGTCTTATGCCAGTTTAGCACATTTTTTGAGAGCTGACACAGAACAGAGATGATAAGGGACAAGGGAGCAGCTGCTTGCTTTGGACTGTTCCACTGGCAACATTGCTGGATTTTGCACTAAGTGGCAGTGGCTTCAATTCACCAGTTTACAGTTTTCCTCTCTCACTCAATAGGAGTGGAATGCAGCTGCAGCTGGGACACTACTAGTGATGAGCTAAGCTGATAAGACAGAGAAGGAAGAAATAAAAGCCATGTAGTAGTATGGCATGAAAAACATTCAAAGCCAATAAGCAAAACCTGAGTTTAAATTTTTTACAGCTCTTTTTTCTATTAGAGGTTCCTGGTCTATATTTCTTGTCCGTCACTTGTAGCACAGGATCCTCTTAAGAGGAGAACTGCTCTTCTTGTCAGCCTTGGTGGGGGACAATGCCAGGGGCTAAGACCAGGTAGTCTATTTTCTTATATTATTATTTTCATAATGCAAACACACAAAAGTTCTCTCACAGACATACTTTGGTAATGCAAACTTGAGTACAAGTTTATGGAAGAGATACTTCCCTGAAATGAGTCCAGTAGCATGTTGTAAATGAATAGAGGAAGAATAGGGTGCTTCTGGGTGAAATAGTTTCACCTCTCAGTTTGAATTCTCTAAAAGGAAATTTTTGGCCAGGGCATCCCATGAAGAGTATAAAATTGCCTTCTAATGGAAATGGTAGCTCCTAGAGTCTTGGAGATAGACAATTATGAATGACTTGATGAAAAGTTGTAATGGAATTTAGAACCATGTGATTTTTCTTATAGTGCTCACTAAAAACTACATAATGTGGTACATGGAAAAATTTTAAAAACTGTAAATCATGCAGGACTTTAAGGAGGTCTTTGCATTTCCTATTTCTTTTCAAGCATTTCAGCAAAGCTACCTTAAGTCTTCTGATAGATGTGACAAATTTCTTTAGTTGCTGCTGTTCATTTCCAGATAAGACAATGGACCATGAGGTTCAGAATGGTGCCTGGGAGTTATCATTAATTTACTTCCTATTTCTTGTTAATTTATAATGTATTTTTGAGGCCTATCTTTTTATTGTCATGGTGTCTTTTCAGAAATGTAGCAATAAATGCACTGATTTTGCAGCTTTACTTCTTTTGAAACAGCTAGTATCTGTCTGGTGACAGATCCATCCATGAAATAGCCCTAATAATGTAATTTAAAACATGGAAAGTGTTGTGCTTGTTTTGCTTCTGTATTTTGGAACCTATTGCTATTCAATTTAGTAATCTAAATGAACTCATATCATATCCCATTATTGAGCAAAATGACCACCTGCCTCCCCCATATGTTGATTACAGTTTTAAATAGTGCCATTTGAAAGTCTTGAAACTCATCAGAGTGACAGGGTTTGAGCACACAGACTCTGTCACTCAGGAAAAAAGATATGGGAAACATAATCTGAATTTTCAAAATTATTTCAAAATATTTCTTTTTCATTTTCTAGCCTTTGACTTTCTTGTAACTTTCCATATTAAGAAAAAAAATTAGTTACAGGCTTTGTAATTTTTCCTTTTCATTTAAAGTCTATCTTAAAGTCTATTTCATTATTACTATTATTATTATTATTATTATTATTATTATTATTGCTTTACAAAGTTTTATTTTTATGCAGTCTTCAGGTCTTTTGAAACAGTCGAACTCTTCTGGTGTAAATTGAGACTTTCTTGCAATCTACCTCTCCAGACAGAATAGGACATTGATAATCTGATTTAACCTTGCCCAGGCTTCGGGTTGTCCATATCTAATGATTTAGCAAAACTACTACAGGTATTTTAAAATCAACAAATTCAAAGATAGGTAGGGATCTAGTCTGAAGGTTAGGTCAAGATACATTATTGAAATGGCTATTTTCTATTAATATGTAGCAGCTCTGTGTAAAATAAGACAATCCCACTTTAGACGATGCAGGTCTTTATAACCTCTGCATACTTTATGGCAATGACTGGTTGTGGAGCAGGTAAGCTCTTGCCCCTGGGCAGATATCTAAAATGGCTCATGGGCTAGATGAAATCATTTAGGGCTGAGTCTTATCTTGAGGAACTACCAGAGGCCTCTTGTTGCAGAACTACAGAATGCTCAGAACTCAAAACACTATCTATAGTGTTACAGTAATACTGTATGGGCAAATAATGCTTGCAAAGTTATGTTGTTTTTTATGAAGGGATAAGGCTTTGCCAGATACACTCACTGGAACATATATTTAAAAGGCTGAAGTACTAGAGGAGGCACAAATGGGCAATCAGTAGTGTAATCTCAAATCTTAGGAGATAAGAGATAACTTCTGCTTCTATCAGGATACATGTCCCCACTTTGGGTATATCTTGCAAACCATCCATGAGTCATTGGCTGCCAAGACCTTTAGACTTTCTGGGAGCCTGTACTCTTTCTGTCTCCAAACTCTGCTGTAAGAGAAAATACTTTTAATTTTCAGAGCTGTTCTGAGGATAAGGATGTTTTCAGTTATTGAGAAAGATGCAAACATTGCCTTGTTTTACAGTTTCCCAAACATTTAGAAGGAAGGAATTTTTAAATTAAGTCTGACAGCAAATCTGCTTCTCATGGCTCAAAATTTCAAATTCCTACCAACTCCCCAGGTGCCTAAATGAATGTGGTTTCATTTCTTACATCATGACACAGCTTTTGATACTCACTGTACAACTGGACAGCTCAAATAATGTAAACCCTATTGTTAGGGGTGCTGTAAGGAGAGGCAGAAACTTTAGTATTTCTGCTTCACAAGATGCATCATTATTTTGATGGCAGAGCACCCTCACAGACAGAGAGGCTCATGTTTGTCCTATTTCTCTCTGTTGCAGGTTCACTCCTGTAAGTGAATGACACCGGTGATAAATGACAGAAAAGCAGAACAGAAGCTGTGATTAAGTCACTTCTCTGCCTACAGAAAACAGCTCACCCCAAGCAGACTACTGGCTCTGCTTTATACTCATGCTGCTGAAGTTCTGCACAAATAGATGTTTTTGGCTGCTGCTGTGGGAGACCTAAGCAAAGAGGAATCCCTCCCATCAAAACCAGAAGGTTTCAGATCTGTGTTTTCCCTCTCACTGTTGGAAAAAGGTAAAAATCTGGCTTTGCAGGCTTTCCCCACAGCTCTCCATCCCAGTTGTCCTTTCTCCTTCACTCACCCCTACCTGCAGCAGGAGCAGCCTGCCCTTGGCCCTCCTTTCTTGCCTGCACTGCAGAAAAGCCTTGGAGTAACTTTGATAAAGAGCATGGACACTTCCCAGCTTTCTGTCCCCAGGGAGATGCCATGACAGAATGTATTTAACAACCAGGGAGCCTATAGGTGACAACAGGGAGACTACAGAATTGCAAGAAACTGTCTTTAAAGGACAGCAAAACTGGTGACACAGAGGCTGACACAGACACACTCAAGTAGCATCCGAATACATAAGCAGTATGTTGAATGTTCTCTGTCAAATCTTCTGTATGATCCAAGACCATTTGGAACTCACAGAAAGTGTCATTTAAGAATGGTGTCTTCACAACAATAACTGAGAATTTGAAGAAACAATGAAACCATGAACTGCTAAACATAGAAAGCTGTTCAATTCCTGGAATTATCAAACCAGAATAAGATTAAATGCTTTCTAATAAAGCCATTTTATGAATTAGAGAGAAGGTCAAAGGAGAGTGATTAGACAAACCACAGTACCTCTTTGAGCAAATTTACTGAACAATCTCACCTCTAAAGCAAGGTTACAGTTAAGACTATTTGCTAATACAAATGTAAAAATAAAGGAAAATGTCATCAAAATGCATGCAAAATTAAATTCACAAATATAAAGAAGAGTCATGGCTGGAGGAACACAGAAGATTTACATGAAACAAAATTTTCTTGGGGTCAAAAGCCTTCTATGAACCCATGTCCAATAGAAACAAACATTAATTAAGAGAATATCACACGTGACATTTTACACATAACTAGATGGGGATTTGAGAAAGCAAATACAAAAACATTGGTGGTCAAAATTCCCTTTTTTAAGGAAGGTTTTTTTGTTTTTTTTTTCATGTTTGAAGAAAAAAACTAAGAAGCTATTGAGGTGTTTTTCTGGGATAATATTTTAATGTTAATACCTTATAAGCAGGTACATTTTTATAAAGATTTTTACTGTTTTAAAGCTATGAATGAATTTAAAAACCAGAATCACCAAAAAAGCTCTACATTTGTTTTAGAAAACAGGTTTGTGAGAACTGGAGATTACAGCTGATGTCACCACTCAGGTCAAAAAGATTTCTCTGCATTCTGAAATTTTTGGAGGTAAGAAATCAATAAATTGCTGAGTTTATGTATTGCAGTGTTGCAGTGCAAAACAAGCAACTAATATTCAATCTGTCACCAGATGCAAACACAATAAAGCAAAACACAGAGAGACAACTGGACAATGAAGGCCACGTCCATAATATGGAGTTGGGCCTGCCCATGTTGGCCTAAGGTGTCAGAAAAATCATCCCTGTCAGGTGATTGCACTGGGCCAGCAATAACTTGGTGTGGACGCAACAATGCTAACAGAAGATACTTTTTTCTTTTATTCAGAGACCTTGCTAATAAGCAAGCCAAAGTGCTTGTGTCAGCATGCTCCATGTCTACACAAAGGGGGTTTGCTGACTGCACAGCAGAACCTCTCTACCAGAAACAAGGTTAAAGACCTCTTCAGAATGTGCAAGAGAGGGAAATGAGACTGCAATCTTGCAAAGCAAAGTTGCCATTTTAAAATAGTATGGTCACAGTACGAACAGGATCAAAATAAATAACACAATAACAAAGACAGCTACAAAGTCAGAGATTTCAGTTCATGCTGGTTATGCCTCCAGTAGGAAGATATCCTATCTCACTCAATCAGAAGGAAAGATTCATACAGCAAACACACATCACAAGTAAGGAGACTTGTTCAGAGCAATCATGGTAGGGTCTTCAAAGCACAGCTAGGAAAAGACTACTGGAATGTTTTGCTAAGACCATGATGACTTTCAAAGCATGACACCTGGTAATGTACAAAATAACTTAATCACTATAACTGAAAAAAAAAAATTGTGAGCAATCACATACACTGGAGAGAACAAAGCCAAGACAAACTTCATATTATTGCAAAACCTAGAGGCACCATTATGTGGAAAAGCTGCCTGACAGCCCTTTGAAACAGCTTATTTACATAAACCCAAAGAGTTTAGAAAATTCTTACTGCCAAATTTCTGCAATACAACTTTTTTTCTGATTTAACTAAAGCAAAACCAGTGCAGTTAAAATGCCAAAGGCAGGCAGCAATGATTGCTACAGCAGGCAGCTAATGCAGTAATTTTGTATGCCAACAGGTAGAGTTAGTGTCCCAAAAGCACTTGTCAGCCATGATAATGTCCCCTGTACAAACTGAGACATGGGATGATAAGAAGGTGTGGTACAATTTTTCTGTAAGTAGCAAATATGTGAAATTAAAATAAACCTAAACAGACATTCCATAAAAGTTGATTAATGCTTGATTAATTATTTCACCTAACTCAATCAACAAACCAATCTTCGTGCATCAGAGACATTCTGGGCAGTTAAACAGTGCAAAAGGACAGCTTATCACAATTGCTCCATGTAGAAAATAGAATAATCATGTTTATGGAAAGGAAACTGAATAAAAAGTGACCTCTTTAGATACATATAAAAAGGATTAGTATCCACATGCTGGCTTCTTTTCCAAAGCCATTTTGCAGTACTCAGGTACAGCAACTGAACAAGTATATAAAAATTATGTCTAACTGAAGCACAAAGAAATCTTGAACTAAGCTCATTACTTGCTGGCTTGTAGAGAGGGATAGAAAGACTCCAAGAGAAAAAGAGAAAGGACAAAAACCAGTGAGGGTTCCTTCTGGCCTTTGTATTGTTTGTACAGCCAGAAAAACCGTTTCTGAATGAAAAACACCCAGCTGTTTCCCAGCAAGCTAGAAAGAAGTACACATCCAACAGGTTTAGTACATAAGAGTGGTCAACCAGAATAAAGCCTTATTGTAAGCAGGGAGTTCTGCCAAGACTATAATGAGCTATTTTTGGACTTCTAGACAGTACACACACCTTACACTGAACGTTGTAGTCAAGGCAGTTTGCAAGCTAGGAAATGGTAATGATGGAAGTGGGAATATGCAGGCCAAGCGGCAAAATGGGAGAATGAAGATGCAGAGTTTTCTCCAGAGGCCTGGGGACAGATGGACCTTTTTACTATAAGTGACCATATTTCTTAGGCTACCAGAAAGGAAATAAACTGTGACACAGCACCACAAAGACTATAATGGATTTCATCAGACAAACTATTACAGCAGTAGTTTCAAGCAAACACTTCTTTATTTTGTCCATATAACTCACAAGACACTACGAAATCATTTTGAATACTGTGCTGCTATATTATACAAGTTGAATGACAAAGTTCAGATGGTAGTTAAAATAGACAAAAGCCTTTAATAAACTCAGCAAAAGACATATGGTTAGTTGTCCTGAATGAAACAACTCTTTCAATAAACAACAATACTTCTTTTTCCATGCTGAATGCCAAACACATCTTTTTGTAATAGCTATAGAGTTACTAAAGTTATATGGAGAGAAAGACACCTTAAGGCCAAAACTTTTGATATCTTTTGATAAGAGATAAAAGCTTCCAAAATGACCTCAGGAAATATTTGCCAAAGCAACTTATTTCTCAGGCTAAATTATCCCCTACTGAGGATGCTAAATATGCTGAACAGCTAAATTCTCATTCATACAAGATCAACTGATGAGCACTTATTTCAAATAACTTCAGCTGCAAACAAAATAAGGAAGAATTGTAGGACAAAGAAATGTGCTGTCTTCTGACACCTGATTAGCAAGATGTGGAAACAACCCCTCCAGCATGGTTCATGACTGATAGCAATCAAAATATACTCCAAAACAATGTACCACTTGAAGATCAAATGCTAGATAAGATCCAGTTTTTGGAGAGTTAAATACAAATATTACTGCAACCTTTTGATGCTTAGAGGGGGCTCTCTTTTAATGGAGAGAGGCTTTTACTAAAACTTGTAAGTTAAGGGACAAGAGGCAGTGGTTTTAAGCTGAAAGAGGATAGCTTCAGATTGGACACAAGGAATATTTTACAATTAGCTGATAGCAAGACACTGGAACAGGTTATCCAGAGAAACTGTGTGTGCCTTATCCTGGAAGAACTCAAGATCATGTTGGCTGGTGCTTTGAGCAGCAAAATCTTGTGAAAGATGTCCCTGTTCATGGCAGGAATGATCTTTGAAGGTGTGTTCCAACCCAAAGTATTCTCTGTGATTCTGCGATGGAAGAGACTCTTAGGAAGGACATTTATGCTTTGATCATGCAGAGAGAAACAAATATGAGAAGTGTCAGAAAAGAAAACAAAATATGCGGGAAAGATTAAAATTTGAATCATGCCCTGACTTGACTTCTCTCTTTTTATATTCTTACACAATGTGCATCCTTTTCCAGCTAATTATCCAGTTTCTTAGATAAACTTATTGACTGCTAATTTACTATGTACATTTTTAGGATTGATTATGCCAGTTGTAGTTGCAAGGCCCTAGACAATAGTAGATGTGTCTATGTTTACTTCCAGAGCTAGAGAGCAGATATATTATGGAGTTCATTTTCAAAACCAGAGGCTTCTACTGAATTTCTGTACTATCTTGCAAATACCATGGAATTGCTGCCCTGCAGGGACATTCAGGAAGTAGTAACCATGTAATCCATCACTCCCTACAGAAGCTCATATCCCAGTGCAACATTATAATGAGACTTTTGGTCCTCATTATAAAAAAGTAGATAGAAAGCTTATTTTATTTCTGCAAAATCCACCCCAAAGTTAACCAGTCAAATCAGAGAAAAAAAAAAAAATAATGACAGTGACACATTCTTCTTTATGTACTATCATTCAGCTCCAAATTTTCCTTTGTAACCAAAACTATGAGATACAACAAAGGAGGGCTCACAGGGGCAGGACAGCCCTTTCTCAGTTACTTTTTTGCCCAGCACTCCTAAAATGCAAATGTATGCAGGAGCACTGTTCTTATAAGATAACTAGAAGAACTAAACCACTTGAGGGAGAGAAAACATAATTTTGCATTTCTCATAATTTTGAACTTACCTAGTACATAACTTCTGAAGGAATGACTGAATGAAAACACTTTGATTGGCTGAGATGGAAAGCAGAGCTGCTTGGAGCTGCTGCATATGAAGAGAAATCCAAGCTGCAGCCAGTTTTGTACTGGAGAAGAAGCCAGAGTCAAAGGAACATGTACAGGTAATTTTTTTGATGCACAGGCATCTCCTTCATTCTTCATGAATATCAGCCTGAAGCTGTTACCTAGCTCTCAGTAGACAACCCTGAGTGTGTCCAAATGCTGGATAAAGCTAGAGAAAATTTTTTTAAAAGCAGATTTTATGGTGATTTTCAGCCATTTCCCTAAAAACAGTCTCTCAAAATTAGCAGCCAGTACTCTTCCACACCAAAATAAATGGCTGTATTACAGTAAAATTTTGTGTCTTAAAAATGGTGAAAATAGGCACAGTTTTTTCCAGAGAGGTTGTGGAACTTCCAAACAGACACAGTCCTGATCTACCTCACCTAAAGGGGATTTGCTTGGATTAGGGTTTCTCCATCTCCAGAAGCTCCCTATTGTTCCTCCATGGAGATGTGATTCTCCTCACTAACTTCTCACAGGGCTGGCTGTGACAACAATGCTGAAAACATTCATCCTAGGACATGCACTGTTCAACATTAAGTGATGTAACTTTTCTCTGTTCCTGTAAGGATTATGTTGTTTGTCTCCAGCTGTCACTCTGTGACATGGATAAAAAATCTGAAATACATTGAAGTGCAGTGAAGTAGAAATTTGACCAATTTCAGACAGGAACTTTAGTACCACTCTATCTGGTTGCTTTACATATCTTGAGCAGCAATAAAAAAATATAATTAAAGATTTGAGCATCACAGACAGCATAATTTATGTAGCTGATAACTCCTTCACTTTTGCCTATACAGATGCAAAAAAAAAAGTATACAGAGGCACTGTAGTATAAAATTGAGGTGGGAAATCTCCTATTCCAATTGATTAGTTTTCATTACTAAGCACTAACCCAGCATAGCTGCCTGGGTTAGGCTCTTTTGTGCTGGATGACCCACATCACCAATATATCAATGAAGGCTTTGTATACAGCAACTAGTGATCAATCAGGATGGAAGATTTAAAAAGAAAAAAAAAATGTCATGCTCAGTAAAATTCCCTTTATCATTCTTCTCCAGGCCTTCTGTGTGCTTTCTTGCCAGTCTCTCCCTACCTTTCTTATCTTCCTTCCCCTTCTTCTCAGCCAGGCTTAGTCCTACCACTCCTAGGCTCAGCAATAAGAGGATTTTCTTCTTCGTTCATTTAATTTTAGATAAATGTTGAATTGGGACTTGTACATTACCCCTGATTCAGCTGTCTTGCTGGAAAGTCAGTGGGAGACTTAGTCTGAGTTGCATGTGAATGGACTTCAGAGATACATGCCATATAACTAAAAGCTCGAGGGAGAAAAAGGCAGTTAAGAAAAAAAAATAGGTTGTTACCATTGAGATGCAGCTTAAAGTGGCATCTGAGACGTGTTTTTTGCTAAAATCCTTCTCTGACTTTCTGAAAAGACTGCTTGAAAAAAAGATAGAGATAAATCTGGCTTTTCTGAAAATCCTGAGATAGCAAACACATAGAAGTCGAAAGCTTTGAAATAAGTTGGGTCCTTACTAGAAAAAAACCTGAAGTTAAAGGTAGGTCCAAATCCAAATGCTACAAAAGGCCAGGGAATCAGAAATCAGGAAGGGTATTGTGGGTCCTCACCATCCAAAATAATTTAGTCAGAGATCAGAATTTCTTCCTTCTTTGTTACTGTAATCTGCATGATTACAGATGTTCACATTTACATTTGTTCCTAACAAGTTCCTTTCAGGTACATGTTAATATAAAAACCTTTCTTAAATATCTTGACCCTATATCCAGCAATAAACTTACTTGCAGAGGCATCCAAAGATAATATATAATGCCTATCACAATGTACGGATTCAATTTAGAGCTTGTAGGCAGGATTTTTTTATCCTTAAAAAAAATCCCATGGTCTTTTCATTGACATCAATAGTAAATCTAAGTAAGGCTAAATTCTTTCTAAAATAAAATTTTACAGGATTTTCTCCTGTTGTCTAACTTGATTCTATCTGCAATGTGGAATTTTGCAGCTGCAGTGTGGTTGCATGTGATGGCTACTTTTACCAGAAACCAGCAAGTTTCAGATGGAAAAAACCCCACAGCCACAATCAGGCCAGTGTTCCAAAGCTGCTCTTAAAATCCACATGAAGATTGCTGTTGCTGCAATTCAAAAACATGTAAAACTGACATATAATTTTATGCTTTAAAAGACAGCATTACTTTAGGAACCTGACCAAACACTTCTTTTAGGAAACTAAGGACAAAGTTTGATACCTATTTTCTGTCAAAACATAATGAAATTATTTAAATATCAAGGTATACCTGACTTTCAAAGACAATTGAAAAGTAAACATCTTTCAATAATGCATAATCATAATTAAAGTTTTCTTTAAAATTGATGTAATAAAAAAAAGGCAAAAACCTTAAGTAAATCAAGAATATTTTAAAAGAATAAAATACTTCTAAAAATAAAGTAATTTACTTATTTATACAAATCTATTGATTTTTATGTTAAACCGTTATTTGCTGGAGCAAAACTCATACAAGAACCTTACCTTTTTTTAGACTTTTACCTTTTAAACCTCAAAGCATTTTAAGAAATGTAATTAATATTGTTATTCTGAATAGACATGAAAAAACCTGAGTAGCAACAGAACTTAAGTTTACCTAGAAACAAGGAGGAGAATTGAGGGGGTTTTTGTTGGTTTTTGTTTGTTTGTTTCTAATTCCTGCCCATAAAAGTGACCCTCTAAGGTTTAAATGCCCATTATTTGCCTGAAGATTCAGCTCTGATACTGTTCACAATCAGGGCTATAGAGGGAAAGAATCTCATCTTTCTTTCATTTAAATAGTCAAAACTACTGGCAATGCTGAAAGTTTGCCAGATGTGAAGTTTAGCTTAGAACTGAAAATGCAAGTGGAAATTGTTAAATTTGCCTTCTACATGTCTGAATACCTATAAATATTCCAATGTTTAATAAATGCTATTATTAAAATACTACTTAGTTTCGGTAGAGTTAATGAGTTAATGTAAGTATTCTTAAAAGAGGGAACTTGTTCTTATTTTCTAATGTTATAAAATTATGCATGCATATAAAATAAAAATTTTCATCTGAATAAATCTGACCTAATGATAGGAATACTCTGCTTCATATTTAGGAATAGTAATATTAAAGGTACATTTATTTAGGGAATATACATTGCCTGTTCCTTTCACTAATAAACATTATCTCTACTCTTAAATATTTTTATTCTGGATGGTTGTTTCAAGCTACATGTGTAAGGTAGCCAAAGCACATCCAGTGTACTGTTTTATCCTTCACTGCACCAGAAGGGTTTAATCAAACTACTTTTTTGTATGCAATGGCCAACACCTGAAAGTTACATCTGCTTGCTGCCAGTGAGTGTTTCTAACTCAGCTGACCTGGTTCCAATTGCTTGGATGTGGAAGCTTGTGTGTCAATGCTCTGAGGAAAAATGCAAGGCCTCTAAGAAATGCTGTGACAGAGGATAACTTAGGTTTGAGACTGCTGTCAATTGAATCAGGACTTTGACCAGCACCAGTTCACATAAACTGGGAATGTGGCTCCTTCTCTACTAAATGTGATGTACGTAGCAGCACAGTGCAATGGAGAATTAATTCAGAGACAATAACTATCCAATAAAAGTGTAAGGGGGAAATTGCTATATACTGCCATAGACACAGAACTACACACTCAAAAAGATTGCGTGGAAATATAAAATCAGCTAGAAATGATTGCTCAGCGGGAACATGAAGCCATTTTGCAGTCTAACATGGGACTCTGTGTCCGATTAGTTCAGGCAGCCAACATAATTTAAAGTACCACACACTGTAATGAGGCCCAAAGAAACAGGCCTGTCAAAGCAGAAAAAAAATCAAAATAAGAGGGCTAGTCACCTTAGAAGAAAATCATACATACACAGATAGAGTGTTTTGCAAATGTAATACAAATACATGAAAGGTGTAGAGTACCACAAATTTCGTAGGCATTGCAACTACAAGGCAGAGGATCCAAAGTCCTACCTCTATCACATAACACTTTCATGCTCCATCCTGAATAAGTGGACTGCAATGTGTAAGTATTCTGGCAAATTGAATCTTGCTAGGTGAAAAATACTTGGAACAAGATATTGGTTAATTATTTTACTACCAGTTGTTATCAGCTACTACACAGAGAAATAAGGCTGCCAACAAGAAGGCTTTGCAGAGAGTCACAAGCATATGGAAGGCTACATAAAAACAATGAAAAGAAATATAATTTGTAAAACTGATAGGTAGGCAATAATCAATGCTTTTTAAAATGTAAAGCAAAGAAGTATGAGCAAAACCTTATTTGTATTTTACTGTCCTGCAGAAAGATAATCATAACTGTAATAAACACACTCAAACACAGCTTCAGCTAAGCACAAAATAAAAAAATCAATACCATAGCATTTATAGACATCCATTCATATGGACTCCAGCTCAAAAATGTATTAAAACTAGCACTGTTGTTTCGAATTCAGTAAGGCAAGTACTTATTTGAATATTTATTTTCACATAGCTAAGGTTTAACAAGAAAAAATAATAAAGCAAGGAATAAAAACCCCATACGAGCCAACAACCCACACTTTTAACTTGCGTGGAATTTCTCATAAGTCTCAGCAAAATAAAAAGCTCAGATGTTTCACAATGTGTGTAGTTCTTTAGGAATGATATTGCCCATTTTAGTGTTTCCACTGGAACACTCCAAACCATGCACTGCTTGCTCACTCACTCCTCCCTCCTCCTATGGCAGGCTGCAGATGAGAATTGGAGAAACAAAAGGTGAAAATCATGAGTTAATAATAATTTACTGGAAACAGCAATGAGATAAGAAAATGAACAGCAACATTTATTAATAACAACGTTATATATTATATTATATTATATTATATTATATTATATTATATTATATTATATTATATTATATTATATTATATTATATGTTATGTTATGTTATGTTATGTTATGTTATGTTATGTTATATGTTATATATAACAGCAACAATATTAATAACAGAGGGTACAAGAGAAGTGAACGATTCACATGTGAATGCTCGCCACCTGGAAATCTCCCCCATATTACAAACTGGAAGAGACTCCCCCATCCCTAGAAGATTATTGGGGTTGAGACTAATATTCATATTCTTGGGTTTCTTCATATTCTTAGGTTTCTCTGCTGAGAATTCTTCAATGTGCTTTCTCTGTGTTTACACCAAAGGAAAATTTGCCTTTTAGTAGCATTACCAGTAAAAGTTGTCTTTTTTTTATTAGTCACTTCTTAGATTTTTATATTGACAAAAGTCCTCTTAGTCCTAAAATATCATGTTAAAAAACCTCCCTTTCTTGAATGATATTTGACAGCTCAGTTTTGCTTTTTTCTCTTATGTTGGATGTCTCCTATTGTTCTTTCTACTTGATTCTTTTGGTACGTGCTAAATTCCTTTTGCTCACATATCTCAAAAGAACTCACTTTTTCTAATAAATCTATTCCTCTCTGGATTGTCTGTCTCTCTAGTAGAATTACGAGAAAATAGAAGTTAGTTCCCTGAGCATGAAATCTTTTAAGTTCTTTTGCATTTTTGATTTAATTAATTTTTAGTCACATTACATGTGAAAAACCTCAACATCAGAAACTGATAAAGAAAACAACAGTCATTCAAAAAGCAGCCTTCCACACATCTAACATGAGGTGAGTGTAAAATGCTGTTTCAGTGGAATCTTAGACTTGCTCCTTTATTCAGATGCATGCTTTCACAAGACTGGTAGAAAATACAATAATTGAGATAAATATTTAAAAGAGTTAAAACATGCAAATATAATCATATTTGCATAAGCTTCATTTCCTTATGAAATCAAGATCAATCTAACACTAACAAGAGTTTAAAATCTTTTAAAACACATTAGAAGTAATTTAAGTTCAAAATCCCTTATATTTGCTGTTTATATAAAAAAATGTTATTTTCACTAAAGACTAGTCTTCAAATATCACTCAAGTCATATGAAGTCCTACTGTACATCAATTAACATACCTATGCAAGTATTGGCATAGTCATTTTAACACATATTCAATTCATCTGTTAGCTACTTCCTTGAACTTTACTGATACTCCTGTAACTAAAAAGATAAGGAAGAAAAACTAAAGTGAAATTCTGCACCATTGCATACATGCCTGCCCACTAAAAATGGAATTTATAGCCTTTATACTTTCTAAAGACCAATATGACATAAAGGCTTCCTGAGAAGTTTTAAATTATTCAAAAAGTACCTCCTAAATATTTAAGGACATTGCAAAATAAAAATTACTATCCACGTGAGCCCAATAAAATGACAGAGTCTTATTACAGAGGCCAAGAATGTCACTGGGGAAAGGCAACTTGTTGAGAATTGAATTGTGAGGAGAGAGATGACATGCTAATTTCAAGGAGATTCCCACTTACCAGGCACTCCAATAATTCTCAATTTACTTAAAACTGGAGACCTGTTCCCACCACACATTCTATTTGTCTTTGGGACAATACAGCATCCTCAAAGGAAAATGCACAGAAATATCCACCAAAATACAATGTCATGCTAAATATACATATTTTGTCAACCCAGAGCTCAAAGAGCATTTTGGGGCTGTATTGTGCATATATTGGGGCATATTTTGACATTTTTCAAGTGAAATAAGGAGTCATTACTAGATAACTGCATTAAAACTACCTCTCTTCTGTGCTGACAGAGCTGTCCTATTTTAGTATGCTTTCAAGAAATGCCATCCTGCATCACAACACAGTTTTATTTATCTAAGAATTAGAAGTACTGAATTTGAGTATTGAGCCTGAGTGATTAACTAGTACTATTTTGGTATGATGCAAAAAAAAAAAAAAAATATTACATTGAGATTAAATTTAAAATATAGGTGTGCTGGTTTTGAATGGAAGTCACCTAGGAGGAGGGCACAAACACACACACATGCACAGGGGTTTTTCTCTATGAGAACTTCCTCTGTAAGTTGATTGGGACCAATCAGAAGTTGATTTAATAATTGAAAGCCTGGGAAATCAATTAGAGAAGCTACTTCTCCTCCATGAATCACATTGGTAAAAGCAAGAAAATGTCAAAAAAGTCCTCTTTAACTTCCAGGGGGGAGAGAGACCTTTGCTGTTGGCTTAGAGCAGTGGAGTAAGAACCAAGTTTTGAGATGGGAAGAGATTGAGGAGACTGCGAAAATTGGTTGAAAAATTCTTTTTGTAAGCTGTGGGTTAGACTGGACTACACTGAAAATTCCTATAAATCATGGAGAAACACATGGAGGGGTTGAAGTGTTTGAGAAAAGGATTCTTTGCCCCAAGGGAAAGAGGATCTCTGTTCTGGAGAATGGAAAGATGAACAGAGACATTTGATGAAAAAAGAGATGAAGAGAACTTTGCCTTTGAATAACTTGCCTTAAAAGTAATACTCCATGAATTTGACATGGCCCATAAACACAGCTCTGGAAAGACTGTGAAGATGGGAGGAGTGTCACTATTTGCAAATTTTCCCTGGTGGATGCAAATTGTGAAAGTGAAGACACAAGAGAACTTTTTTTTCTCTTGGGAAAAATCCCTATGGCCAGACAAAAGAAACTTCTCCCTCTCTGAAGTGAATTCAAATGATTATTTAAGTGAAAGACTGAGTGAAATGTCTCTGTATCTTGTTGTTAAGAAATGTGGGATGTGGGGGAAGGAGGGAGTGATCTGAAAATTTTGTTCCAAATTCCATATTTTATCTATGTTGTTAATAAATTTCTTCTTTATACCCTTTTAATTTTTAGTCCTGCCTTGCTTTTTTGCTCCTGATCCTATCTCACAACAGAAATTGAGTATATCAGAACTGGCAAACCTAAATTAAACCAAAACAACCGGATATGGCAGTTTTGGTAAATTGTAAGAGATTTAGGGTTCTCAGCAGTTCCAAACACTCCATTTTCTGTCTGCCTTCAGGAAAATTAAACCATTTAAATTGTTAACTATCTGAGCACAACAGACACACAGTCATGCACTCCATCCACCTGGGTTAAGTGCAAAACATACAAGTGCAGTGTCTCCAGGAGATCAGTGCTGGCTACAAAATTCGGGAAAATTCCCAAGTATTGCCCTTGAAAGGCCATTCTCACCCGGGGCTACTTTTTCAGCAGCTCCTTTGTATTCATGAGAGTGATAGTGATGACTCAGTGCTACATGGGACAGAGTGGAAATCCTCCAACAAAACACAGAAGTGAAGAAATGGAAGGAAATGTATATTAAGAACACCTTTGTAATTATTTGTGACCTTGCTAGTTTTGTAGTAGGATTACTAAGGAAATTGCTTACAGGTAGGATTGACTGATCCTGCATTAACCTTTAATAAATGAAGTATATAAACATAAACACATGCATACACACTAATCAGTCATGATGGAAGCAATCCTAGAGAAACTAGCATTATATTACCTTGTCTGTCAACTGCTAGTGTTAGTTCTTTGTGAGTCAACTGGTTTGCCTTAAGAAACATTTTCTGACTGAAATGCATTTAAATAATAACTTGTGTTAAAGTTTACCAGTTACTTTATTGTATATTTCTCTTCGTAGAACATAGTATGATCAAACAATTTCTAGCTTGCAAATTCTTCTACATTCTGCATTTTATCTTTGGAAATCTTTAGAAATCTTTTATCTTTAGAAATTATTCACAGTATTCATATTACTCAGAAAAAATTTCATCAGGTTTTTAAAAAAGCTGTAAGTCCAATTTATTTCCATAAATCTGTTAGCTTATTCATTCATTTCTGTGTCTTTCCCTTCTGATTCCAATTAACAGTCACGTGACAGAAGTGCTTTTGTTAGCTTTGGTCAAAATGTCATATTTAAAGAGAGACCTCCCTCCACCCTCAAATGGAATTTCTGATTATTTGTCTCAGAACTTCCTTCACAAGCTTTAGCATACAACCCATTTCAAGTTCCTTAGCCTTCTTTTCTTTTCTGGTTATTGCTTCCATAAGGATTTTTTAGTTTACAAGACTTTCCATGAAAAAACACCTGTAATTCATATTTTTCATTTTGCTGTCCTTTTAGGTGTTTGAACATTTTTTTACATCGCCGTGACTGTTTTAAGTGCATCTTTTAATGAAAGAGTATTGTTATGAGTGTACAGAGTTCCATAAATTATAATGTCAGATTAAAAATCTTCTTGGAGACAAGGAACAATATCTGTAAAGAAGTTACAAAGGCTTTGCTAAGCACTTCATAAAAGAGATTGTCATTACACAAAAGTAAATACTGGAAATTTTAGTAGCACAGTATGTACCTTTACTGAATATTTGTCATATGTAAAGAGGTAAGTAAATAAACCTGATATTAATGGAGCTGCAGATCAAGTGCTAAGAGGTATTTCTTACTTGTTGACATTTCTCTAAAAAATGGGTTAGTGAAATTAAAATGTGGAAAGCAGAAAACATCAATATAGTTGACTTATAAATATAAAGGAAGTGCTCACATCAATATATAAACCAGATATTTACCATTATAAAGGCAGATACAGATGAACTGTGTGCTTTAGAGACACTTGAAAAATGAATATGTTCTCAAAATCTTTGCTTCACAGAATCTGAGGTTGGAAGGGATCTCTGGAGAATCAGTACTGAAACTCCCTGCTCAAATGAGGGCCATCTACAGTAGATTGCCCAGGATCATATTTAATGAGGTTCTGTCTGCCTCTAAGGACAGAGACACCTCTGGGCAACCTGTTACAGTGCTCAACCAGGATTCTGCTTATGTTTAAATGCAAATTCCTGTATTTCACTTCATGCCCATTGCCTCTTGTCCTGTGACTGGGCAAAACCAAGATGTTGGTTTCCTCTTTATTCCCTCCCACAGGGTATTCATACAAATTGGTAAGACCTTCAAGACTAAACAGTCTCAGCTGTCTTGTCTCTTTGTAGGACAGATGCTTCAATTCCTTTATCACCTTTCCAATTCTTTACTAACTTCACTTACATATATTCATATCTTTCTTACACCTGGAAGCTGCCTTGCACCAGAAGCTATCTCTCACGAATCCAGTAAAAAAAAGGCGCTGACACCCTTTAGGACATCTTTTCAATATTTATTTAGAGATAACTATAACTATAAGGAGAGAAAAGTACAGATAATCCTATGTACCTTCAGATGCTGGAACCACAAGTGGTGTAGCATCAAATGGGCCCCTGATCCATACACTGCATACTGTGCTGACCTCTTTCCATGGAAGGGTTCTGCCCCCCTTGGTCACTAAGTTATTGTGGATTTATTTCCTCCAAGAAAATAGCTTTAATGATCATTCTCATTGTCAAACAGAAAGGATGCTCATGTGGCAACTTCCTGCCACTCTCCTAGATACAAGTACATACAGGTGGTATAATTTCTGGTACCAGCAGGAGCTGCCTGGAAAATCCTCTTTTACAGTGAGCTGGTTGAGTTTGTCCTGCAGCCATGGGTTTTGTGCAGCGCAACACAGCACTGAAGGCATTACTGTTCAACACTGTCACTATGACCTGCATAGTGGGAAAAAATGCACAGGTCTGAAGACCACACTGGATATGCAGCTCAGCACAGGCCTGGGCATGCTCAAATTAACAATTATACAGTTCACTAATTCCTTGATATAGAACGATCAGCCAGTCAAGTTCATTGTGGGCATCTAGACCTGGGCACAGCACTTCTGTGGCCCCTCTGGTAATGAGTACAACAGAGGGATCACCTCCTTCAAACTGCTGGCATTTTTCCTACTGGTACAGCTCAGGGTGTATTTGGTCTTTGCCACCTGGATGTATTTCTGGCTCATGTCCAATTTTTTGTACAAAAACATGAGGGTTCATCTACATCGAGCTACTTTTCAACTGGTCTGAACCCAGAATGTGCTGGTGAATTGGGGTATTCCTCGTCTCCAGATACAGCATTCTGCATTTCTCTGTTAAACTTGAGGTGATTCCTGTCAGCCCAATGCACCAGCCTGTAAGATATCTTTCTGAAAGGCAGTACAACAGTGGTTTGTCAGCCACTCCTCCAAGTGTTATATCCTCAGCACATTTCCTGGGTGTGCATTTTGTCCCATCACAATCAATAGTGACTACGTTAATCAGTACTGGACACTGTATGAATCCACAGCTTTACTTTGTGCCACTAATTCTTTCAGAGTGATGTTAATTCATGTCTCAGTCAACCTAACTTGTTAACCTAACCTATACTTCTATTTGTTTATGTGAATGGTGTGGCATACAGTGTCAAATTACCAAAAGAGTATCCCCTGTTCACACCTCCTCCACAAAGCCAGTCAGCTCATTATAGAAGGCTATTAGGTTGATCAGGCAGGACTTCTCCCTGTAAAACCAAGTTGGCTACTCCTGATCACTTTCTTAACCTTCATGTAAGACCTTAAATAGAGACTGTATACAATGATTGAAAAGTCAAACTCATCCAGCTGCTATTGACCTTGTGGACATTTTTCTCACTGGATTTGTTTTCTGACTGGGTTAGAGCAATGTCTGGGTGTAGTTCGTGTTACTACTAAAAGAGTAATAGTAATAAAATTTAAATTGGATCAGGCGCATTTTTTTTACCATTAGCCTGTCTTCAGTTTTCTCTCTCTTTAAAACAGGCGATATAACTTTCAATTAGCACTAGGAGATTTATCTGTATAGCTGCTCCAGACACTGCAGAATAAAGTCCAGTCTGCAAAGAGACATGCAGTTCAATTCAATAGCCCTGATCACTCACCCACTTACGGAGTTTGACAAATAGGTCAATATGTTGCAATAATATTAGATCTGAAAATAACCTCTTGGATTTGGATTCAGCAAAGTTGCTGGTTGGCGTTACAGGAGGAAATATTTTTATTAGCTTACCCTTCATGTCAGCCTGAACTAAGTGTGGCTTTCTTTCAAATTTCAATATAGTTCATTATTATGGTGTGATAAACAAGGCTCATTAAGGCTCTTTGACATGATACAATCATGGCAAAGTTAAAAAAAAAAAAAAAAAAAAGGTTTCTAACTTCAGGGTACAAAAGGCCAGTGCACCTTTCTCTCGTGCATGATTTAGGACATCATGAATCTCGCTGGCTACCTTTTCTGAGTTTGTTCAGGCTACAAACCACTACAGAGGACCTACAAAATCCTCTATTAGTACAAATTTAACCTTACCTCCTGTAAGCAAAGCACATGAAGTCATAATGGGCTATTGCACTTCTGAAAATTCTAATTACACTTCTTTCTTTAGTTTTTGCTGTGTCTGTGCCCTCCAAGAGAAATAAATATGTGCTGCGACTCCTGATCTTGATTCTTAATTGAAACTATTCAGTCCACATCATCTATTCTCACTGCAGCTTTAGAGGTGAAGCTCAGGAAACAGCTCAGACAGATGAACAGCATGGTGTCCATATGAAGAAACTCTGCAGGTCTTCCAAAATACAGTGCTTTACATGGTTTCAATGAAAATTCATTATCCCAGTGTCAGTTAAAAATTTTATGTTAGATTTTGAATTTATAATAAACCTTCTTACCAGCTTTGTTGAGTCAAAGTATGGATTTTATAATGAAATGTAACAACATTCTCCAAGTGATGATTCATCTTCTAATTTTTTATCCGTATCTTTTTACAACAGTTAATTTTTTTCTAATTAAATATGCTGTGTAAACTGAAAAGGATAATATGATATTTTTAAAGTTAGCAATCAATATTATAATCATTAAATTAATTTGGGTTCTAAATAAAAGTGACAGAGAGTGGAAATGTGAGCACAGGTATCTCCTTCATTGATTTTTATTTTCTGACACTTAATAAAATGCTCACTGGTGTTGACTAGATTTATCAGAATTGCCTTCTGGAAAAAAAAAAAATTGTTATTATAGTTTTTGGTTTCTAGGACTGTAGAGTGAAACCTTTGTTGATTGTAGTAAGGCAAAGGTGGACTACTTAAACTTCTTGTTAAGTTCAAAAGTGAAATAAAAACTAAATGAATTCAGATCTCACTAAGTGCTTTATAATTTCCATTTAAAATTTGAAAACATCTTGATACAATCACATTGCTAACCTAATTTGAAACACTCATGTTAACGTCTCTTGCATGGTGATCTAGAAGTTACACATCTTCATTCAGCAAAGTCATGTTTTACATTAAACTCAAAATACCTTTCTCCTTATTTTCAAGTACAATGGACATCCATACCTACCATGATTTGGAATTAAAAACATGTGCAAGCTATTTGACATCTGTAACAAAAGCTAAAAAGGATTTTTGTTTCGTATTGACATGGTAAGATGGTAGGTTTTCCCTTCTGATACAGCAACATGGTATTTTCACAAATTGGGCAGGTTTTGATGCCCTGTAGATACTGAAAGGAATATAATTACTTCACTTAAAGTTTTTGATACAGATGATGCAGTTCCTTTTTGCTTTCACTCTCACCATGTACTATTTGTAGATTTTTATAAATATGCTTGGCAAGGCACGCAGGGAACTTCCTCTCCTATTTTTCAAAACTGGAGTCTCAAGATGTGGATCCCTTACTTATTATTAGTTTTCAGAGATGTTTCCCTTCTCCTTCAGAGTAATAAGACCGTAGGACAAATATTTTAAGCTGTTTTAGTGAGGTTTTGACCTAGTATAGTGGATGAAGAGGATCCAGATCCACTGATCTAATCAGTGCTGCAGACCGGGCAGTTCTGCTGAACCAAAAAGCACAGCGACACATGCTATTTGGGAGATGTCTCCCTAAGAACTACAACAGGGAAGTACTTGTAAATTGTGATGTAGCCTTGAATAAGCTGCTCCTTGTTTAAAGTGTTTGGTTACAAACATATTTTGCAGCCAAAGACCTATGTGAGTGCTTTACTTTGCAATATTCTGGTTCCATTGTTGGGATAAACTACTGAGCTGAACCATCTTATTGCCTCATAAAACAGAGCAGCAATGCTATTATCGCTTAACTGCACCTGAATTCAGGCAGAACTACTTTGTTCAAAGAGCAGTAAACACTTGGAGTAAGTTGTCAAGTAAGGTCATTGGAGCAAATAACATAAATGAGTGCTAGAGATACAAGACATTTTCATGAAGGAGATAGAAAGATACAGTGAAAAGAAGGGATTCAAGTAGGATGAAGTGAGCTCAGGAAGGAATTATTTCAATTTATTATTAAAAATTATCCTTTTGCAAAAAGCCAGTAGAGGCTTTGTACAGCATTTATTCCTTATATGCCTTAAGAGCCTTAAGTAGGATCTAAGAAGTACAAAGCAACAAATTTTAGCCTGCGTGAAGAGGGCTTTGATCAATCCAATAACCATGAGAAGCACTGTATTCATATCTGTGAACCTTTAGAAAACATAGCTCTTTGAAATATTTTCTTAAAACAGTCTGGTTTTTCACTCTTTCTTTTCACAGATTCCTAGCTAAAGCTAAAAAAATCACCGAGTGGCTTCCCTGCAGCCACAGTTAACATTCAGGGCTATTTTTGTTACACAGTGACTACATGTGTTTTTCAGACTTTTATCATATACTCTCAGAAATTAAGCTTACGACTAGCTGGGCAATTGTTATCCACTGCTATACAAGGCATTACCTGCTCAGGCAAAGGCAAACCCCAAGAAAACCTGAATCCTACGCTGTCAATCAGAAGGACCCCCATGGCCTTTTTGTGGCAATGGCAAAAATCAGATTTACTAGGCTGCAATACTGTTCCATAGAGTAAGCATTAAATTTAATGCTGAATGCATACCAAATCTTCCAACTTCTCATTAAGCAGCCCTCTTGCTGTTCCATTCCTTAAACTCAGCACTAGCTTCCCTCCACATACCACAGCTGTTTTCTGCCATTCTTCCCACCTCAAGCACCTATTCCTTTCAATCTAAGCTCTGGGATCATTGAAGGTCTCTTAGCAGTTCTTTCTTACTGACCAATTACCTCATGACAAACCTTTTCAGAACCTGTAATAATGAAGGAGCAGGATGAAGGAGCTTCAGTGTTGTTCTGCACTGTCGGCAGGGAGGGCTGAAGTGGTGGGAGAAAAAGACAGTGCAGCATTCTTTCTGAATCGCAGTAAGAATGGCCCCAAGAGAAATGGTGTAATAGAACACTTGGTTTAGTAAGATGGAATAAAAAGAATAAAGTAGATAACTGTTCAATCTTGCACTCCTCAGATGTTGAGAATTCTGCTTTTTAATGTCACATCAGAATGACCCCATATGGATTTTCCCACCATGCAGTGCACCCCCTTACACAGAGTTCCTCCTCTGTGCCATGCCACAGTGCATTTCAATTTCTTTGAAAACCAGAGCCATATGCTTTTCCTGGCAGGTTGGAATGCCATGCCTATCCTAATTTCATCACAGTGCAGGCTGGCACTGGATACTCCAGCAGTCTCTTGCAGCAGCCACTGGTGCTGACATATGACCTGAGCAGACGTGATGTGCCCAAGGTAACTCACTTCTCACACACAATGTCTCTTGGAAGGTGCCCAACACAATCACACCTTGGATGGAAGGGTGTGAATTACTGTACCTGCTATGTTGGATGGTGAATGGCTGCTACTCTCCCAGTGTCCTCTGAGAAAGGTGCTCGGAAAGGCACAGTGAGTCACTGAACCCACAGTTACACAAAAGTCAGCAAGTCAGCGAAAGTCAGCAAAAAAAAGAGAGGATCTCCTATACAGAGTTCCAGAGACGTTTATTGCAAGGTCACACTGAAAGAAGCCAGGGACAAAAGACAAAATCACTGCAGCATCTGGGGCTAAGTATGGGGTCAGGGGCCAATGGTCTGAGGGCATGGGGGTGGTTCGAGGGCAGGGCGAAGGGCAGTGAGCTGTAGGGAATAGGGATAGATTAACAAAGTGCTGCAGGGCACCACGGGGGAAGCCTCTTCCTCTCATTGCAGATAGTGAGGTATTCTCAAACCCTGTGACACACTTTTCCAGGGCATTCCTATGTAAGTTCCCCTGATAAGCTCTAGGGCCTTCACACTGGTGTTGGTGTTCACAACCTGATATGAGCCCTTAAAGAAGATGTATAATTTCCCTCCTAAAAATACTCCGTCCTGTTTTCTAATCAACTCTAATCAACTGAACTGCTCTCCCTTGGTTTATCACTTCACAGCTACCTCTAGAGTTTTATCATGAACACAATAGAAGTATTCTCTTCTTGTTCAGTCCCAGAAACAACTGAAAAACAGTTCAGCTTCACATTGATAGAATGGTGTGCAAAGTTAGAACGACATACTCCTTTAGAAAAAAAAGAGGAGCAATGTAAACTTTGCTTAAATTTGTTTTCATAGACTTTTCTAGCTAATAATGAGGGAGATAAAAATAATTTTAGAACAGATAACAGCTTCTTTTCTTTTGAAAATATGGAAAGGCTTTTGATTAAATATGCCTCTGAAAAAAATCAGATGCATTCAGTATCAAACTGCAGCTGTTTTTGCAGGTGAAAGAGCAAAGTTTCTTTCCAGTGATAGAATTAACATCAGAAGGAAAGAAATGAGTACAAGACTGACATCCCATGGTTTATTGTTCTTACTTACTGAGTTTAAAATTATATTACCTGACCAAAAAAAAAAAACCAAAAAAACCCCCGATCAGTAAATTTAAGGTCCTATAAGAGTAAGAATCATCCTGTACTTAGAAATTCATGCTGGGAAATGATTAATTTGGTTCAAAATATTGATGTGATGTCTTAAGCTCAAATTCAGAAGTCCCAAATTAAATCTTTGATCTTAGGGAAGGGAAAAGGCTATGCATCTTGAAAGAACCAGTCAAAGGAAATAAAATAAAATACCAGTCAAGGAAAAATTACTTAGCTAATCAGAAGCTAAACTCAGGGAATTGTCTAAAATGTGAACTTCTTACAGATTACTCCAAGCCTTTATGCTGTCATATTGTCCTAAGTGTCTGTAAGTTAGCCTAATAGCAGTTGTCTCAAGATTCATGCAGTGTTCCAAGTCTATTGCAGCAGCAAAGTATAAGCACCTTTAAAATATGTTTTTTATTTCAGTTCCATCAATGTATCTGCCAGAAGTAATTTTATCTGAAAATTTTCTATTGTCTTAGGTAAGTGCCTAAGAAAATAAGTCTTCGTGTCTACCTGAAACTACTCTGTATTTGTTTAACCTGAAGAGAAGAACATACCTCTGTTGCTGTTTTTCAACTGAAACAGTAAGGCATTCTTTGTCAAGTATTTTGGCAGTATTCTGATTCTCTTAAAAACTCAATTTTACCTAGTTCCTTTTTTAAAGTTTAGGAGAAGAAAAATACTAAATCACCTTTTGTATGGGTCATCTCACAAATATCTAACAGATCCCAACGTCATTTAAAATATAACTTAAGAAGCAAATCAAACACTAAACTTATCTAAACTAAAATTATTTCTTGCTGTGATACAAAAACCTGAAGGCAATTTAAGTTGGTAAGAACATAAGAGGACATTGTAAGTGCTTTCATCCTGCTGAAGGATGCAACTAGGAAATTAAGGTACTTAATCAGACTCCTAGTGTTTGTTTTTCTGATCTGATTTTCCTGCATGCGAAGATTACTGTGTCTTTTTCCTAATTACTTAGGATCAGACAAAGTATCTGCATGAGTTAGAAGGATACAAAAGAGGCTCTTTCAGGTCCCAGGTTTATTCCATAGCGATGGTGTGGCAGGAGAGACCGATTCTCTCCGGGAGAGGGGAATTCAGGAGAGGGTAATGGGAGTGGCCGTGGCTGGCAGCCAATGGGGTAAGGATACAGGGGGTCTGGGTTCAGAATACAGGAACTCTAGGTAGGTTACAAGGTCACAGGGGAAGGTCACAGGACAGGAAGAAGGACAGGGAGCCAGGGACCAACCGGAAGAGATGGACAGAGGTATGCTGAATCATTCCCCCTGCCTCATTACAACACCTGCAAAAACTCATTTTGCAGGAGTCACAATTTAAAATGGTAATTATCATTATATCTAGTCCTGAAAACTTATTTCATGATAAATCAGTGATGAGGCCCATGATATCCTTTATTTAATTGTAATTAATGACTGTCCGTGATGATACAGATGGAAAATATTTACTTCCTTGAATTAAAATTATTCTGTTTTCATTCTGGTATGATATAATCCAGAAAATTCCTTCTGTTTTCATTAAGTTTCTCATCATAAAGGAGAGAATCGTAATAAAGAGTTCCCTGAAAATCCCAGGAAGATCTTTACAGTAAATGAAAAAATCATGGCCAAGTCTGCTAAATGCCATTTTATAGGTATGTTTTAAGAAGCATGAGGAGAATATCTAAGAATGATGTCCACATTTCAAATATTGGGACAAACGACAGGCCAAGTTCCATTCTGATTAATTTGGATTTCGAAAATACATTGCTCAGAGTGGGACCAGTTTTCAGTGATTGTCCTGAAATATGTTCTTTTCAAGGTGCCTCAATTGTATATACAGAAGTCAGCTCTTCCTGAGAAGCATTTACAAGGCCTTGATTTGGCATACAGCTGCATCTCTTTCCTTAAGGATGTTTTATGCCACAGGCATCACTCCATATTGGACTTTTTCCCTCTTTCTTTTAAAACATTTAGGACTCATCACTACTCATGAGTGCTTTCTGGAATTAGATCTATTAGATAATCTATTATGGTTTAGAAAAACCTGTGTTCTTACTATAAAAAATGGTGTCATGAATTATACACAACCTCAGGAATGCTTGTGAAATTTATAAAAAATACCTGAAGAAAAAGAAACAAACATACTTCAAATGCTACCACTGAATTCACTTCCTTTATCTTTTTATACATCGTTGTTTTTCCTTTGCCCAAATCTGATTAATAGTGAAATATAACAGGAGATGAGAAACAGAACTTTATCACAGCATGAAAATACCCTTAGAAAATTGTGAATCAAAATCAGAGGCTCAGAAATGAAATGTTTAAAAATAAGGCTTTTCCTAGACATTACTTCTTTTCTTTCTGCTGGCAACTTTCCATCCCTTTCCTCTGACCTTCTGGCCCACTATTCATTATGTTGTTATTATTATTATTCTTATCACCCATTTATTTAATATTATAAATTCCTCACAGCAATCAATAGCAGTATTGTTATTTTATACTGAGGCACTAAAGAAAATGAATCTGTTTACTTTATCTAAAATAAGATTAAAAGGTGACTTGACCACCACCTACAGGCAATCATATAAGGAAACCAGTTTTTATAGTCATTATTCCTTTACTCTGCCAAAACAAAAGGTCATAATAAAATCTAGTAGTTGGGAGATCACACCAGCTATATTCACTAGGGAAACACAGATGTATTTAACAATCCTGTAAAGATAGGAGCAGTAAATCACAGAAATATTTTACTTAGGAAAGCAGAAGATTCACTTCAGGGTTTTTAATCACAACTGGTCATCTGCACTAAAAATGTCTGTCACAACTCATATGGAAATTATGGACTTGATGTAGAAGTTATTTGATATGTTTTTTGTTTCATACTGAATGTAAGATCTGGTACTGCTTGTTGCTACAGTGTGATATATCCTTCACTGCACGTGTCAGTCCCAAACAGGGAGCCAAGCTCAGTCAAGAGTCCAGATTGCCAGGCAAGTTTGTGGCAATAAGGCAGGTCCAAGGTCAAGCCAGGGAGTTAAAACTGGCAGGTTGGGGCAGAATCAGGTCCAGTAATTATAGCCAGTGTCAGACAGTCTAGTGATCAACACCATAGTGATGGTGCAGGTTGAAAGTGAGCCAGGAAGCCATTCTGCAGATCAGGGTCAGGACAGACACAGTGGCTGAGCTGGGGAGAGGAACTCCTAAGACATAGTTTACACTGACACTGAAGGACCAGAGTTAAGTTGGAGTTTCTGACCCCTGTCTACTATGTGGGGATAGAAGCCCTAATGAGGTTGGTCAAGACCTTTTAATACATTTAAGACTCCAGAAACTGTGCTTCATAATTATGCCCTCAGATTTCTGATGACAAGGTTTACAGACTGATGCTGACAAGCAGGAGAAATTCTGAAGCTACTCCTAGGAACAGTACAGAATGGTCTTGAGTGTGACTTTACAGACTTGAGATAAAACTGTTGCCACTGCAGAATCTAAATTAATGTGCCTGCCTGCTTGCTATCTAAGATGGCACTCATGAGATAGCTCATGTTAGTCAGCCTGCATTAGATATTCTTATTTTGAAAGATGATCACATTATCTTAAAGCAAACAAGAGACAAGCTCCTGAACAGACTGTCCTCTCCCTTCTCTGTGAGCAAGATAATTGTTAAGAAGATAGGCAAATTGGATACTATAAGTAAAGGCCATAGGATGAAGTCATAGACTTGCCAAAGATATATTTCAGGTCTGCTCTATCTATCAATGCCTAGAGATTTCAATTTCACAGGTGAAACTTACAATCTGATAAGGACATCACTGCTTATATTGCTCGGTTGCTCTGCTCACTGAGCATTGTAACTGGTGATGTTCTCAATGACAAGTTGCATAATTGTCTTGGTTTTGGTTTTCAGCACCACCTTTTTCTTGAGCCAAATTTATCATTTGCAATGGTTTATAAAAAGGCCGCTGAATCAGAATCACTACACTCTAAGGAAAGTCTTATTACAGCAATAATCTAAATGTTGATTTTCATGATTAGGATAATGATTGTTGTCAATACAATCAGGAGCTCAGCCTTTAACAATATTATCAGGAAAGATCAGTTGTCCAAATTTCTAGTCAGACCATACCACAGTCCATATAAAGATTCAAAAATTATAAGTAGTCTTTCTGCAAAAAGAAAAACTTCACTGCTGGTCATCAAACATTGACAGTCTGAAGCATATTATTTCAAAGATTCTCATTTGTGGGCAGCAGTGCTTCCTCTGACAATGAGTAAAGAAGTTGTATCACATCCAAGGAGTCTTGAGGATCTCTGAAAGGCTCATTACTATGGTAATAAGGGCATATCAAAAAGAAATGGACATTAACTGAGATCGCCTCTGACATGACACATTCTGTTGTCTCTTTTTTTAAAAATTGGCAGTGGTATGGACGTGAACATTGTCATAAATTTGAGGTGAGTATTTTCTGTGGATTCTTTGCAGAAAGATTCATTCTTTTCAGTATATCAGCCATCAGAAGGATATATTAAAATAGGGTAATTAAATATCAATCTCTATTTCTTAAGATAATAAATTAAAATTGGACAAGATCCTGGGGAGCATGATGCAAACCTTGGAGACAACTCTGATTTGAGTGGGGGCTGGCTAGCTTTTATTCCCATTCCAAGTTTTCCTATTAACTCATTTATTCTGATGGGAAACTGCTTTCTTGGCATCTCTTATAAGCAAAGAGTAACTAAGAAACTTTGATACTGGATTTTTTTCCTAGTGTTTCCTGAAAAATTGAGCTTATATAAGTAAGCTTATAAAAGTGATCAGTGTCATTTCTGGATCCAACAGCCAAACCAATTCTCATGAAAGGTAGAGCTGCACCTTCAGTGTACTATACCAATGGAAACAGCATTGAGCTTTTGTGTTGAATAAGGAACTCTTGAATTAGTCACATTTATAGAATAATCTCTTTTGTGTACCAACTTTTTATGTACCAACACAGAAACCAAAAGCAGTCATTAAAATGTGGCAAAATCATGGCATGCTAATATGACATGCTCATGGTGCACATCTGGTGTTGGTTTGTAAACAACTGCTTGCAGATTTTGCAGGAAGTATTCTTGCAATATAGTCTCTCAAATTATCAGCTAATTGTCAGCAAAGATGCTACAGGTTTGCAGAGATGAGACTTGCACTTTGAGGAAAGATCCAAGCTGAGATATCCTCATATCCTGGAGTTATAGCTGGGATACCAATGTTAATTCATGACCTGGACTGAAAAGTTTTTAAGGGGTCAATATGAATTCAGAAGAAATTCATGTGGAGGGAATTACCAGTCCTTCTTGTGGTATCCACCCAAGACGCTGTTTCTGTTACATGAAAGATATTGCAGAAAGAATGCAATATTTGTCTTCTGTCTCTGTCTTTGTCTTTCTCTTTTTCCACCTTTTCTAGAACTCCTTTGTGTATCAGCACCATTACTGTTAGTTTCTGGGAAGATGTTGCATTCACTAGACATTGTCACATATTTAGATCCACAAACATAGCAATCATTATGTCAACTATTGTTGTCTATAGTGTAGATGTTCCTGGACCATTGTAAGCAGAGGACTGCCCAACTTGGTGTTTCTGAAACAAATATGTTTTGCAAAAATTCACTATCTCAGCTAACATGCTATTTTTTTCCCCTGACAGAATCTACTATGATTCAAGAGAAAATTATGGAGCAAATTAATTGTACTGGGGGCCAAGTTACTTGCCACTTTTTCCCCCCAAAGTTCCTACAGTCCTTTTCTCATTACTTGGCACATTCACAGTGAGATCAATTTGCTTGTTTCTGTCATCAGGTAGCTGGTGTGTGCCTGATCATGTTACAAAAATACACACCTACATTCCATGACAGCATTTCTTGCACATACTGGCATGTAGTATCAACACTTAATAGTAAATGCCACACATTTTAGCAGGTGAGTGATCAGCTGTACACTTTCTTTTTGGAATTCTCTTGTTTAAAATATGATAAAAAAAATGTGTTTAGCTACATTTAGCCGGTTTTATGGTTGAGTATTTAAATAGTGAGAAAGCAATCATATTCTAACAGAAGGAGGGTCCTAATTCATTTTTAAATTAAATCTGAGATACAGAATATTTTGTTTCCTGCACTTCTATCCACAAAATATTTTACAACAGGAAATGTTCTCTCTTAGATAAATTCTGTGGATTTAGACAGTCCTGTGCTCAAGAAACATGTAGAATACTTTCACAGAATAGAGCACAGTATGGCTTATAGTATGGACAGATGCCAAATGACATTTCTGCAAAGTCCAGCTCAGCTTGATCCAACAGTAATGAGGGGAAAATCTCTTGCAGACTCAAATGGATTTCTTACCAAGACCATAATGTATAGTTAATGTAGTGAAAATCTCTGTAAGACCTGACTGTAAACTTGAAGATAATATTAAGGAAGAAGAGGACAAGTTATTACTGACCTTCCTCTGATCTGGTAAATTAATAAATCATTGTCAATTTTAGTCAAGTAGCTGGTTTTAGTTACAACAGCAAAGAATGCATCTGTGAGCCAGAGCCACCAATGCCGATTTTTGCAGCTATTTTTATAACTCTGAAAAAGGGGAAAAACAAAAAAAGACTCTTCAGGCATTTAGGAGTTCATTTATTGTATTGACATCATTTCTTTAACGGGCAATTAGAACTCTAAAGATTTTTATAATTGGCAGTTTTAAGATTGTATGAAAAAGTTATCTTGAGCCCATTTGCAACTTCTTGTATTATTGTGAATGCAAAGACTTCTATCATCTTTTGTTATGGACTTTTCCCCCCACATTTTCTCTTCGCCGTCTTCTCCTAAATCTGGGAGTTTTGACTCCTACTTTTTCTTCTCAGTGTTATCTTTCCTATATTATTTCTTTTCTTCTCACTTGTGCACCAGTGGTCCTTGTGGTTCAGATTTAAATATTTTAAAAAAACTCTTTTCATAGAGGAAAGAAACTTTCTTATGTAAAAAAAAAAAAAAAAAAAGGAAGAGATTTATTTTTTTTCCAGAACAGCTACAACTGCTGTCAACATATCTGCAGCTCTTCATAAGAAGGAATGGACAGAAGTACTCTACAGATCTGCTTTCTCTTTATGAAAATTCCCAGGAAACACAGGCTAAATAGGTCATTATCCCTGAAGGGGTCCATAGGGTTCTTTTGTGCCTGCTGGCATGATCCACATATACATAAACAGAGACATGAGTAACTACTGTAATAATTTAACATAACTTCCTGCATCACAATGGCCACAGAGGTTCCTGCTTCAAGCCCCCGAATTTTCAGTTGTGATACAGTACATCTGTTATGCAGCTATTCAATAATAGCCCAGTGTTCCTTATATCTTAAGATTTCCAATGGAGGGCTGCCCTCATTATGAAAAAAAACACCAAAAATTGTCCTAAATTTGTAATATATATCAGTTCAATTTTTAATTTTTGCTATTACATATTATTTTATATCTTTCTACTCTAGGAAGAAAGATTTAAAATTTTTATCATGTAATAACTGTTTTGCAGTGCCTGTATAATGGTCTGAGTAAAGGATAATCAACTCAACCTGCTATATGTAATAATTTTTAAGATAATTATAAGATAAAACCAAAAAAGATGGAATTGGCAGGCATATTCTTATATTCTGGTCACACAGAAACATATGTATATGGAAACATACATATAAAGCTCAATAGGTTGTTTACTAAAGCCTTTAGGCTTTCCTTATAAATTACTTCTCCAGACTATAAAGCTCTTTTTTTTTTGTCAATTTTCTCTCTTCATTTTATTCATGTTTTCCAAGTATGAACACTAAAATTGGTTTGAAAACTTTGGTGCTGGTCTTACTGACAGAGGAAAAAGATGAAGCCACACTGATAAAAGTTTCATCGTTTCATTATATTTGTCTAACTACGAACACTTCTTCCTCTCACAAAATCCGAAATCTCCATCATTTTTACAAGGCATGGACGTTTTCATGAGTAATGTTTAACATATTCTGAAGACACAAAATGGTAAGCATGTTTCCTTCAGTTACAAAGATCATGATTTCCTTCCTAGCTCTTAATAGCCCTCCTATAAACATATGTGTTAACCTGCAGCTTTAGCTTCTGTTTCTGTTTTCAAAGCAGCACCTCTTCAGAGCATGCTTTATCATCACAATAGCTCCTCTGTCATGTTCCAATAATCTTTATAATACCATAGATAATTTTCTGCTCTGTTAGTTCATGGCCTTCCATCTTATTGTTCAGTTTTTAGCCAGAAAATCTAGCCACTGTCTAGCCCAGTCACATTTGAATTATTGCACCCTCTTAATCAGCAATTACAAAAAAAAAAAAAAAACAAAAAATAGACCACCCATCATAGAATTGGAATTTTGGTCTTCCAAAATATAGAACTGTTCAGAATTTAGCATCTCCAAGCTATAGGGAAAATATTTTGTGTTCAAAAATGCAAAGGAAGAACATAAATCTAGTTTTTTATTGCTTTTCAATCTTCCCACAGGCTTTGAACCAAGCATAGCCTGGAAGGAGAGAGTCTTTATAAACTTCTTTCAGGAGTCAGAAAAGGAAGGTAGAAAAGGGAGGCTTGTTTAGAGAACTGTCAGACTAAGAAGACCAGGATTGTCTGGCACCTTTTGAAGTAAGAAAGCAGAGTAAGCAGAACCTCATCCTAACACAGGAGCTGATGAGGCAGAATCTTATCACAATCTGAAGGTTATTTTGTGTTCCAAAATCTCATAACTCTGCCTTCTGGTCCCAATGATTCACAATTCTGCTCCTTTGCAGACCCCAGGAGGTAAAGTGAAGAGCACAGCAGCTCTGAATGCACAGAATGAAGGGGAGGTTCAATCCAGAAGAGGCCAGGAAAGCACAGGCAGCAACCACTGTGCACTGTTACACTTGACTTTAAACTACAAGGGCAAGGGTGTGAGCACTCATGCTTCTAGGTAATAAATATATTTTTAAAATCGTGGGTAGTATTCCCTTCTCCTATTGTTTTTCCTGCCTGCACTTCTCCAAAATATCTACAGTGATGAGATCTTGTTTGCACTTCTATATAAAGTGCCAGCTTTATTGAAAAGTGATCTGCATGTTTTCAGCAATATTTTATTACAAACTTCCAGAGGAACACACATCCCAATATATGAAAAACATACTTCTCTTGCATAAATAAGCTTCAAGTTTTATTAAAAATCAAGATGCTCCATAGTATATAATGAATTATTAATTTTATGTTCATAACCATAGTCACAAGGTATTTCCTGAAACACAGTGCAAAATATAAAGGAAATATCACAACCAAGTTTTAATAAGTTAGAGGTTTAAGACAATAAAATCAATTCTTCTTTTACAAAAAGTAGCTTGAGGCATCTTTGATCACATGTCACTGATGACTCTATAGAAAATCTGTGTACTGCTGGTGCAACCTTGGTGAAATTCTCTCCCTTTTTTCCCCTTGGATAAACCTGTCCACTGCACAAAGAACAGTTCAACAGTCTGCAGTGTCGTCTCAGAATTATATCTTTCCAGTCCTTCAATTGTACCTTTCTTTAGCATTGTGTCTCAGTTTAAAATTTCTTGAAATTAAATTATTTTGCAGGATAGAAATCAAGGTTTAAAAAAGAGTCTTTCTTCTGACTAAGCACTTATAAACATACTTTAAGAAAATTGAGCAAGATGGCTTTTTCCTTCAAATTCAACCAGTGGAGACAGAAAGTGATAATGAAGGGCAAAAAATAGATCACAGTTCACAACATTATGTGATGCTTTCAGCCTTTAACTCTCCCTACTAACTAAACTGACATAAAGTGCTGTTTCAAGGAAGACAAGTCAATAGCAAATGGCTCTTCAGCATTCTCTTCTTTCACAGCTGCAGCTTCCTGTGGGTCAGGAGCTCCTGATCATGGCACTAAGAATATTCTTGGTTCTGCGGTGGCTGATATGCAAAGTCAGAGTCTTTTCTCTTGTGAAGAAGCTAACTACCACTTCACAAATCTCTGCATTTTTGCAGTCATTGCTAAAGTAGTACCAAGGAGGAGCTGCAAAACAGCAATAGCCAGGCAAGAAATGACTGATTGTGTGATAAATTGAAAGGAATCACTGAATCTGAGATCTAGATTCTGTCTTTGTCCCCTCTAATATCCTAAATCCAGACACTTTTGATTGTCTTCTATTGCATTTCCCCTAGCATTTAAACGGAAATATCCTGTTACACAGAGGGGTCATCAGTCACACTGATGAGATACATCCCATGAAGCAGACTTTATTGCCGAGCAGGTTGTCATTGCGGTGGAGGTCAATTTTTGGAGTGCAGTAGGAAAGAGCTGTGTTAATGCTGTTGTTGACCATTTAATCATCAAAAACATAGTGCAGATATGCTGTCCATGCACAACAGTTTAATCCACACAAAACACTGAAGCTGAAGATAGGTAGGACAGTACTTAAAATTTCTCAGTTTGTGAATTCTTTTTTCCAATAAGTACCCATGCAAAATGCCTTGTGGGATTCAAATATCTGTTGAGGCTGCTGAAGTTAGGTAGGTATCACTTTCCTTTTTTCTTCAAGTACAGCAGTCTTAATGTATTTCTGATTAATTGCCACATTTATTTAGAAGAAAATTTATGCATACACATTCAGCATCCCTTCCTTTACTATTTTCTTACAAATATCCTTTTTATTACCACCTATTTCAAAGGAAGAGGGGAAAAATTCTTTCCTTGTTTTGTACCCAGATACTCCTATTTATGGGTTCCTAAAACAAAGAGATGCTAAAAGTGCCTCTGTGTGACAGCTTGGAAATGAAAAAAAGTAGTTGAGTTTATTTTCAGGAAAATAACCATCCTGCATTAAAAAAAAAAAAAAAAAAAAAAAAAAGATAGTGGGTCTGTTTTGTGTATTGTGTTTTGAGTTCCTGTCTTCCCAATGAAGAGTCAAGGAGAGGCAGCACCGATGAGGAAATAGAGCATCAGCCCAGAAGGGCAAGAAAAACTCAACACAGTCTCAATAACATAATTAAAAATGACTGTGGTTTGACTAAACCAGGGTTCTTGTTCAAATTAAAAATGAATTTTCTGGAGGGATGATTTTCTTAAGCAGATGGGATGAGTGAGCTCTTAACATAGGCTTTAAACATCATTCGTGTTGACAATTTTTTTTCTAATTACTCTCCCTGTAGATCTTCAGCAATGAGAAATAGCCAGAAGAAAAGCTCTTGACTAGTTGCACACCATGGCTGCCAGCAGAAATGTGTGGCACTTTGAGCAGATCATCTCATGTCAGTGTGTTTCAAAGTCAGGAGATGAGAGCTTGTACTGAAGCATGAAGCGAGGCGCTGCCAAGGACTGCATTATGACTTTCTGCCTTCTGAGACCAGCTCCAATTGTGCCCCAAGGCCAAAGATAAAAGCCATTTTGGACTTTGCCAGGGCTCTACTAGCAACAGATGCCAAGGCACTGTTTGCTGTCTGTGGACAGGTACAGCAGGGCACATGTTCCTCTGAGACTCCTATGCAGAGCACTCCAATGGCATAGGGCCAGAGCCTCTCCTGCTGGTTTTCTTGGAGCAAGGGGTTTTGCTATTCACTGCCTTCACATACTGGTGTTAGGGTTCAGAGGATGTCAGAGAATTTAGCTCAAACTTCTTGTGCTGCTACTGAAGGGCCAGCTGGCCAAAGTCAGATGTCTCTTGTTACTGTATGTACTCCTGACTGTAACTTTGGCATCATTGGGCAGACAAAGAAGGGTCAGATCTTCCAGCAATCTCTTCCTCAGTCTTCTCCTATCCTGCTGGTATCCAAAGAGTTATCTCTGGTCCATATTGGAGATAACTACATCTAATGACACTGATCTAAGAGATCTCCACATTTCAGGGTGCTTGGATCTCCCTCCTACATATCCTTAATAAATGGTAAATCATCTTTTCACCATTTAATGGTAAACCATGTTAGAAACTATCCTTTTATAAGCATCACAGGCTTAGAGTTCAAAAGATCCCATCTCCATTGGGAAGGAGATGGTCAAGGGAATGACAATAATTTGGACAAATTCCTTTGGATAAGTGCAGCGAGCACTGCAGAACATGTAGCCATTGAAGTCAAGCAAGGCTCTGCTAAAAGCTGAGATTGTAACAACCTGTAATCAGTGCATTCCCTCTTACAATCGTGTGTTCCTATTTTCTACACTTATTCCTCTTTCAGTGACCAAAGATTGCTTTCACTTACATATATGTGGCTAAGTAGAACTACAATTAGCAGAGGCATTTAGAGAGTGGAGAAGATACTGATACTTAAATACCAGAGAAAGAGAGACAATGTAAGAAAACAAGCTTCTGTTACTTTGCATGAGATCTCCAGCAGCAATGGGGTGAGAATGAATGTTGGTTACAAGGGTAAAGATTGCTCAGGTATTTAACGAGTACGTGATAAATCCTTACAAAGTTCATGCTTCATAACACAAAACTATAATAAAAGGGTCATGAATCCGTGGTTAAAAGTGCTGATATGTATTGGAAAGTACTTCCTCAAGACTTACCTGCCTTTGAGAGCACTCTACCGACACAAATCAGCTATTTTGAAAAAATAATTCAAACTTTGGTATTGTTAAATTAGCTTATTGGGAACGCTCATCTTCTGCTGCATGTTAATTAGTAGCTGCCAGCTTTTTCACAGGTAGGTGAAACTTCTCTGAGAGCAAACTTGGTTGTGGCATTTTCAAGCTTTTGACTCTTTTACTTCACATTTTGAATGACAGTTTTAGTATTCAGCAAGGGAGTTGGACTAGATGATCTTTGAAGGTTCCTTTTCACACAAACCATTAAATGTTTCTATGATATATATGTTTTCTATTGTGTGCACAACATATATATTGTTTATTTGTATAAAAAGAAGTGACCTCAATATTACTTTTATGCCATTGTTTTTTTATTAAAAAAGTTGTGAGTTTTAGTTTGCTGTCTGCTTTTTTCTTTTAATCTCATGCTGTTTTTAAAACACTAATCCTTTCAAAAAGCTTTGTTGACACAAAAGTCTGGTGTTGACTTTACTATGAAAAAGATGGAATAGACTGAAAAAAACCTCACATTTATATTGCTTTTAGTCTGGGTGCTCTCTGCATATTTTAATTTTTCTCCAGATATAAACAAAATTGGAGACTGCAGTGAACCACAGACTCCCCTAGAAAACCACTGGATCTCTAAAGAATTTGGTTCTTGAGAAGCTACCTTTTTATTTTTAAATCTCACTTCAAATCCTAAAGTTTTCAATCACTGTGTCCCTTCCCATATTTCAAATGCTTCATGTAACCAAAGTGCAAATGCTGTGTCTTGCTGTGGATCCATGTAGTGGTGAATCCTTGGGTAGTTTAAGCAGACCTGGTAGAGCTGCACAGTGTACTTCATGAGATCAAACCGACACTTGGCGAACTGATGGCAAAGCCATATCATCAACCCTGAGGGAATCACACAAATTGGTGTGCAAATGTGTAATACACCCAGTATTTGTGAACAGGGGTGGGAGAATATTACCTGAATATCCAAAGCAAATTCCTCAAAAAAAAAAAAGAGAAAAAAATTGTGATGAAAAATGCAGACACCGTATAGTGCAGAGGGTGTTTCCATGGAAGCAGTTTCCCACATGACAGCAAGATCAGCAACAAGCGTTACAGAGAGAAACAGGAGCAGAAATGTCATCAGGTTAAGCCTAACTATCACACTGGCTTATAAAACAATATATATAACTATTTAAATTTACCACAGTTTTTATTCATGGAATAGAAAGTTAATTATTTTCAACCCAAGATGTATCTGTAGATATATAAACCAAGAATGTAAAAAAACCAGAAACAACAACCAAACCAGTATTGGATAATTATGAAGAAAAGAGTAAATGTTCTTTGTCATGGTATTGTTTAGCAACCAACTTGTAAAGTAATTTGTAATAATCCTTGTTCTGTTTCCTGCTGAATCTCCTACAATATACAATCTAATAAATAGAATAAAAAGTAGTATTTTATGTACAGAGGTAGCTTCCTAGGAGATATAAGATTAAGGTGGGTTCTGTTATCAATCTTGAAACACATGGCTTATGAAATATCCCATACACTAAGATTTAGGACGAATTCATAAAGAAAAAGAAAATAAGAAGTATTAAACTCACAGAACAGGAAATTATTCAGACATTATACGTGGTAAGTAAAAGTGAAAAAAATATGATTAACATGGATGAGACTGACTAGATCTATGAGACAAGGCAAGACCATTATTAATAGTTTATGGTGAGCCACCTGATGAGCTAGTACTTCAGTTGGATAATGTTTACATTTTTAAGTCTTGATCCCAGAGCAGGGCATTAGACGAGACAGTTATGCAGAGATGTTTCTGTGGTAATGAAGATTACAGGAAGATATTCACTTAGCCAGTATTCATAAACTTATGAAAACTACTTACACTTGATACAGCCTTTGTAGGTATCTTTCTGAGGTCTAAATGCAAGGCACATCTGAGTGCCCGATTGCTGTTTTCTGCAGAAAGGGAACTGTATCTCAACTCGAAAATAAGTAATTCATATTCCTTCATAACTGACTACACAGAAGTATCAACAACAAGCTAAATATTCTGCTTAGCAAGACAAAAAAAATAAGGATTATTTACCTTACACTATTTTACTCCTTGCAAAAATTTTGTCAGAATTATGAGGTTTCTTGGACACCATTCCAAACATTTTTGTGGTGATCAACATTATCTGGCATTCACCAAAATTAAGAAATGCATCACAGTGGGAAGGTGGGAAAACACATTGGCACAAGGGGCAACAGTTCAGAGGATTTCATCCAATCAAGGGTTATGAGAAAAAATGGAGCTCATTGCTTGTGCATGACAGTCTCTCCCATCCACAGAAATAAATCATATGGTGTGCACACCTGTTTGGATGAGAATGCCATACATGCAAGTGAGATATTTCTGTCTACTGTCACAAACCATCACTCACTCAACTAACAGTGGTACCAATGTTTCTACATCAGGTGCTGCATTTTATTTGGGCTTTTTCTTTCTTTCTCTTTTTCCCCCCGATTTTTCCTTCCCTTTTATTTTTTATTAATGCTGAAGCACAGAAGACAAGACAATCCCTTGGCATAAATTACATTGGCAGGGATGCAGCCAGCGATTAGCATCAGAAATTGATGATGTGCATAGCTAAAGGTCACAGCCATGAATACAAACAAAACTGTCATATTCTGCTATATCACTGATGCTACAAGCATATTGACCACAGCCATGAGAGATTTCACACTCTACTAGTCTAGATACAATCCAGGAAAGACTTTAGCATTAGAAAAAATTGCTCCTTTGTTCCTATAATATAGTTTATAGAAGGAATATTAAAAAATTACTGTAGTAAAATTGAAAGCATTGGTCTTGCTCATTGGAATCCACATGTTGACACTTGACAGATTAGTAGCAAAGAATGTTCAATGTGGTTTTTTTAAAACTTTTTTTTTTTTTATTTTTACTGAATGCAAAGATTAAACTTTCACAGTTTATGGTAATCAGACAGAAGTGTGACACCTGTCACTTTTTGTTTTACTTGAGGAATCCTAAAGGATTGGCTTAGTATTTTTATTTTATATCAAAATTCATACAGCTTTCTGCCTCTTACATAAATTCATCTAGAAAATAAAGCAATTTTGACATGATCTAATGGAAGCTTTCAAAATTTGTAACAGAGCAGAAAGATGATCAAAAGAAATTTCTCCTATGGTGAAGGCTTCAAAAATGAAGGGAATAATTTACAGTTAAGACATGACAAGTGATGGAAATAAGAAATGACAATTCAATTCATGGTACCTCCAGATCTGTTCAGAATGATAGACCAAAAAAAGTAATGAAGTTTATTTATTTTGATATATGAGTTATGAAGAAGATCTGAGTTTTATAGATCTTTGCATAACTTCATTTTCTGCAATTTCTGTTTTACTAACATAACTTACCAACCTCAATTTCTGTTCATAGCATGATCAAGGTATTGTTTTGGATTTATAATATATCCTTTAATTTGGAAGGCAAATTCTTAAGGTACTTTTTCCATTGTAGGGAGCCATTATAAAGTCTGTGATTAAGTACATGGCTTTTAAGTACAACTTCTAAACTTCTACATCTCAAAATCACGTATTGTTGATAGAAAGCACAGGACAACATAATTCACTTCTCCCTTTGGTGTGAAAGAACCTGTGAGAGCTAATCTAAAACTCATCTACTTAAGTCTGTTTCCTGAGTGAAATAACCAAAATGTTAGATTAGGTAAACTTTCCTGAGATGTATGAAAACCTTTTTCTGCTGACATTTGTGCTATGTAGTGTTTCATATTGTGTTTTTTATATGTTATGAGTCAGTGTTAGCCAGGTATATGTTAAATTGAAAGCTTAGTAAATATGACATAAAATTTCTAGGTAAAGAGAAAACTGTTTTAATCATACAGATAAGCAACATTTTCCATTTTTATATGCTAATATTGCAATTCTGTAATTCTGTCTCTTGCAAGCTCATGGCTTTGTTTGAATGAGAACAATAGCAAAGAATATATATGGTAGCAAGTACTATTCAACACCATCAGAAAGGTCATGGGACTTAATTCTAGCACTTCTAATAATATACATCAACATTGTAAGATTTCAGCTTATTTTTCTTCCCATTTCATTTTAAGGAGCAGCTTGGGATGTATCAATGGACCATACATTTGCAAAGTAGCATGAGATAAAGGTGCTGTCTGAGAGAGATCAAACACTGAATGAGAGTCTTTCATCTATATTAAATACCAGATTATTGTCAGGTATTTGGTTGTTGGTGATTGGTGATATCAATGGTCATGGCAATTGTGATACAACATCACTCAGCTCAGTTGTTTTTAAAAGAAGGTAAAAACAGATCAGAGTTTAGCACTTAAAACTAGCTCAAATTCTTTCAATATTCATAAACACTGTTTATGTTTTTAGAGTGTTCAGAGATATGTTGCTCTCTTTTTAGTGAAGCACATTCTACATTTCCTGAACAGTTAACCACTAAATTCTCCAACCCTGAAAAGATTTTCTAGAACCTCAAAATGACAATGCACAAAGTTGAAAGTGTTTGCCTGGTCAGAGAAGAGACCTCCACAGATATCCTTGTATATGTGTGTATGTATATCTGCATAAATACAGCCATCAGTATCCACAAACTAGTATAATTAATGGTCATTTTTTGCTCATTTTTTTTATTTTTAAATTTTTTTTTATTATGCTGGAGTACATTTTATATGGATTACTGCAGACATTTGCTATTTATTATGATCAAAAGCACTTAACTATAACTTTGGAGGATAATTCAAATAGTTGTTTGCAAAAAGTCCATATTGGAAACCTATATTTATTGGTCACTGCAACAGGATGACATGGTGTTTCTCTATCCTGCCAGAAATTTGTTCCTTTGCTGATAACAAAAGAACTATGTAATGATCAAACAAGTCTGGAATATAAACTTTTTTTTTTTTTTTAAGGGGAAATAGGACAAACTGTAGTAGATGGAGACAGTAAAGTATTATCCTGCTCAGTGACATTTCCTTTTTAAAACAAATTAAAAATTTCCAGTGACAAAGGAAAGAAGATGATTTAAAAACTTCAGCCCTTCTCTTTTCCTGATGTCTAATTCATGCTTGGTACCTTTCCATCCCACTTGATCCTGCTGCTCCCCAAATGGTGGTTACAACTTCTCTGGTTCTATCTGCTCTTTGAGCTACAGGCCTGGGGAGGTGCAATTTAGTTCTTCACAGCTGCAGATGTTTTAGCCATTTGACTTTGCCACCATTGCCAACTTGATCCAGTGATTTGATTTAAAAATAGAGGCCAGATAGCTTTCATACCCTAAAGACAGACAGGAATTAAATATGAAACTATTCAGTCTTTGATTGTCTTTTTTTTTTTTTTTTTTTTTTTTTTTTTGAGAAAAACCAGTATTTTAATATATATTTTGCTAGAATGATAGATAATAATCAAACTTTAAACACAAACTAAAATGTGAATGTGTTCTTTGTACTAAAGCTTTTCAAAAAAACAACTTCCACTCTGATTGACATAGAATGAATCAATAGATTCCAAGACTACTGATTTTTTTCAGTGTTATTCCTTGTTCATCAAATGCCATCTCTTTTCAAATATACTACTATTGTAATAAGTTATTTGGTACGATTAATCAGTTATCTTTGAGCTGCATTTATCTACTCATTTGGCAATATTAACTGCTCTGTTTTTTCATCTCGTTTGTTTTCATGTTATTTAAGGACCAAGAACCATCAATGTGCTTGTTGCAACCATTTTCCCAGATATAATTTATTGAAAGATTTGGGTCTTCTTTATCATTTTGCTGTTCATTGCTGTTCATTGCTGTTCATGAATTGAACATAGAATTTCAGTTCTACCCAGCCAGAAATTTTGAATCATGCACTTTAGGGTCATATAACCAAACATTTAATGTAAATTAAATATCTAAATATAATATATTAAAATACAGACTTTTTAACATATAAACTATATAACTAAATACTTCAGATATATAAACTACAAAGAAAAAAACGCTTGACCTTAGAGGATGAAATTTCCTAATAAATTGATAAAATAAAAAACCCAACAGATTGTAGCACCTCTCTAACTACTCAAATGGAATAAAACTTCATACTTGTCAGAGTTGTGCTGGTTCCACCTGGAAGGAGCCGCCTGGGGGAGCGGAGGGGCTGTTCCCCCTCTGGGAGCTTCCCCTGTGGGATGCGGGACCAGTCGGAGGCTGATTCGGTGGTTGGTATTCCAGGTGGCCAAGGAGAGAGTTGTTTCATTTTCATAAATCACATTGGTGGGGGGTGTGCTGCTCTCTTTCAGCTTCCAGCCTCTGGAGGTGAGGTGGCTCTGGCTGGGGCCCGGCTGCCTGGCCCCGGCTCCGGGCTCGGCCTCGGGCCCCAGCCCCGGCTCTGTCTGCATGGCCCTGGGCCCTGCCCTGGCCTCGGGCTCAGCCCCGGCCCGGCCCTGGTGGCTCCCAGCTCTTTGCTCGGCTCGGCTCGGCTCGGCTCGGCTCCCCTCTCCACGTGGCGTGGCCGAGCGGGGGGATCAGGGAGCCACCAAAGGTTCTCCCTTCCCCCCTCACCCTGTTCTGAGAGAAGAGGCCTCCAGCTGACCATGTGGCTTCTTCACGATCTGGGTGCAATTTTAACTCTTAATGCCTGGATAAGATTCTTGATCTCCTGAGCTCCCCTGAATGAGAAGAAATAAAGCATGGAGTCCACAGAAGTCAGCAGAATGAAGATAAAGTTACTGATGGGAAGAGATTGAAAAGATGCAACTGATGAGCAGCTGAAAACCTTTTTTTTTTTTTTTTTTGTGGGCTAAGAGGGGATTGTGACTACACTAAAATTCCTTTAAACTGTGAAATATACTTGGGGAGGTTTAAGTGCTTGAAAAGAAGACTTTTTTGCTTTGAGGCAATGGGGCTCTCTGTTTCAGGACTGGAAATATGGAGAGAGACATTTAATAGAAAAGGAGATTAAGACAATTTTTGTTTTTCAGCAGCTTGCCTTTAAAAGTGGTACCCCAAGTGTGCACCATAACCCATAGCACAGCTCTGGAAGGACTGTGGAGATGAGAGCAGAGTCATAATCTGCAATATTTTCCCAGGTGGATGTAGATTGTGAAGGTGAAGACACCTCCTAAGCCTAAACCAAAAAAAGGGACTTTTCTCTCTGGAGTGAAATGAAATGATTATTTAAGTAGATAACTGACTGAAGTGTATGTTGTTGTTAAGAACTGTGGAAGGAAGGGGGAAGAGAGAATAATCTAGGAATCTTATTCTGAATTCTTTTTGTGTTATTAGTAGATTTTGTCTTATACCCTTTTAAGTTTTAAGCCTGCCTTGCCTCTGCTCCTGAATCCTATCTCTAAAGGAAACACCATGACACAGAACACCACAGACCACGTAATAAACCATGTGAAAAGCATCCCTACTTTCTTCCCTGCCCTTGGGCACACCAACTCAACAGTGGGAAGTAGATGAGGCCAACCAGGGTAATTATCCATGGTCAGAAAGCTTAAAAATGGCACTAAGAGAAAGGAAATCTGAGTGTGATGAAAGTAAAATATAGATACCCAGTGGAAATCTGTAAGCATTCAGATAAACAGCTCTCCGAGTCCAAGCAGACATCAGCATATTGAAAATAGTTATGAGTTAGGTCACTTTTGTTTGGAAGGGAAGGTTGATTGAAAAGAGGTGTCTACTCCAACTGCTGAGTTTTGACAAAAAGTAACTGAGAGTCACACTGAAGAGCTTTGAATGGTGAATGCAAGCCTATTTTCTGCGCCAGAGTCCATACCAGTGCATTCGACAGGATGTCCACAGCATTCCAGGAGAATATTTATCTGAAGAATAAAGAAGTACTTCCTTCTACAGAGCATACCCTCCTATGCAAAAATGATCTGGTGACTTGAGTCACATCTTTTAATTTAGTGCTCCCCTATGGCTAGAACCTGTATGTTCTTATTTTTACACAGGGCTGAATTTGTCTCCCAATTACATATTGCAGCTCTGGAAATTGCAGCTCCATTTTTCTTGCTTACTTATTGCAGATTGTAATTGATGATCTGTAAGGATTATTCCTGTATTGAAATTAAATCACTGGAATTTATCTCTTACTTTTGAAAGAGGAAAGCATAATGCTAAGATCCACACACCTGAGGCTAAAATATTTCACTGGAATACTCTTGTCTTGGATTTTGAGCACAATAGATCAAATTTATGTCTTGCATAAGTCAATTTAGAGAGAACGAATTGTAATAGCAGGGTCAATACAACAGTGATCCCCTACTGCCACTTCCAGCCCTGATGGAGAGTCTTTCCCATGTTTTCCTCTGTTCTTCCATAAAATGCATACCAGAAGTATTACATAGTTTGTCCAGTGAAGATATTGAAAATGCTGAAGTGACTTAGGAGATTATATTTAATTTTCAAGGGTGTGTTTACCTTCTGTCTTTCTATGTTTATCAGTTTTCCAGAGTCTGTGGGTGGTGTTTGAGAAAGTTTTGCCAACACAAAATTTAAGTTGAGAAATCCCTAAGTGCAGAGGTTTTTATTTTGTGAAAGTCTACTATGAATTTCTACCTATGCATCACTTTATGTTTATTATCACATCATTTACGTTTATCATCACATCCCATCCACTGGCACTTTGTTGACAATATGGCACTTCTGTATAGCAGTATACATAGTTTTCTAGAACTTGGTGAATCATACTTCTTAACACATAGAGTTCTACGTAACTGCTGAACACTGACCATAAGCGTATTTTATATAATAATTATACATCAAAGCTCTCACGTAGAAATTATAGCATTAAATTGCGGAGTCAGGTGCTGAAATATTTGCAAATGCTCGATTTAATGTTACTAGTGAAATGTAATTCACATGCTAGTGAGGATCCATTATGGTACAGCATTTCATTATATGATCTCATTCTCTTTTTCCACAGGACTTCTTCATTTGAGGTACAGAATGTAAGCCACTTACTTAGTCAGCAGCAATTCAATATTTTTCTTTATTCCATTTGTTTTATGATCCCATAGTTTATTTACTGCACACTATTCAAACTGTGCTTGGAAAACAGAATACTTAATTTCTTCTTAGACTTTTTCATAGAGGTCATCTCTATAATATATTAATGCTTCAATAACACTCATAAATCAATTTATACAGTATCCCTTTGTGATAAAGTGAGAAATAAAAGCATGTAGAAAGTGAGGTTAAAAACTCTCTTTATGTATTATCACTGTCATCTATTAGTAACCACTATTATCTATTATAATTGCAAATCAGTTTAAAACAACTTTTTTTTTTAATTGCCTAACCTTATGTTGAATTTTACATGCTCAAAAATAATTCTACTTTCATGCTGTGTGTGCTCTAGTTTCTCTCAAATAAGATGTAGGAATCACAAGCCAAATTCCCAGAAAATATTGTGTGCTTAGTTGACCACCTGAGTAAAGTAACTAGCTACCTACTAAATGCTATTTACTTTGGATTTGTCTGACACATGCAAGGATCAGATCCTGTTTCTTAAGTATTTTACTGGTTCAAAGATCTTAACTATGCTACTTTATTCTGTACATTTCCAGTTCAAAAATAGACAAGTGTAGGTCTTATGAAAAACTGCTAGGTTTTACCCAACTCTGAACAAATATATTCAATTAATATACCAAAATTTTTGCTGGTAAAAGTAGTGTTTAATGTTTGTAGAATATAGCAAAAAATGGACATTTAAGCCGTTAATTAAGGCTGCAGGTAACAGACTAAAACTTTCTTAAGGTGGGTAGCAGAGGGAAAGGTGTTTATCTCCTCTCTCTAGTGAGCAGTGATAGGACAAAAGGAGATGGAAGGAAACTTAATCGGGGAAGTTCACTTTGGCCATTTGGAAAAGGTTCTTCCTGAGAAGGTCATGAGTCAATTGAAACAGCTTTCCAGAGAAGTGATCATGGCACCAAACCAAAGTTCAAGGAGCATTTGGATGATGCTCTTACTCATACGGTTTAATGTTAGGCAGTCCTGTGAGGAACAGGGACTTGAACCGAGTGACTTTTATAGGTTCATTCCAGCTTAAGGTTTCTTCTACCTGACATCCCAAGTCTGACTTGCTGTTCAGATATGTCTGTACATCCAAAGAGTTTGAGTGTAAAGCGAGTTGGATCTTCAGAACTTGCTTTACAGCAGTATTTGAAACACAATAGTAACTATAATCTTTGGTTTTCAGCTTAGGTCCTCAATGACTTGAATTATTATTTGAAGCCCTATGCAATGCCTTAAGGTAAAATCAGATTGACATTACGTAATTTCTTGTTCATTAGGGCTAAACAAACTCTCCTACTCTTTGCTCAACAACTCTCACTTTTTCCTTCATTGTGTATGGCCTCTATATTTCCATCAGCCCTGGGTCTCACTCTTCTGTCCATCCTTTCCTTCAGCTTCTTGTCTGGCCACAAATTCCCTTAAGCCACTTGATAATTTGCTGCTTTCCATCATTTTTCTAGTAGAGGTATCTGGACTCTCTGGTTCCCTGTATCTGGCACCTTTTCTCAATTACTTTTTTCATTTCATTCTTCTAAATACCATCACTTTCATTGAATTCAGGTGACTTCTCTTTTAAATTGTTCTCTGCCATGGTACAAGGCAAGTTAGAAAAGATCGATTTGCTGTTCTTAGTGGTGATACTTGCATGAAGATCCTTACCAGGGCATAGCCAATAGTTCTTAACGGTGCAGGGAAAATTCTTACCATTCAAGTCAAGAAAGTTCAATACTGGAAAAATATTGAAGAATGTAGCTAAACACACCCAGCTGGTTTCTCCACAGAAAGTGTGGACTATTTTTTCAAAAGCTTATACTTCAAACCAGTACTGACCTATCAGCTTTCATCTCCCTTCTCTGAAGAATGAAAAAAAAAAACAACAAAGAAAGGTTTGCCATCATTTTACCATATGAGCAAAGGCAGTTATGTTTCAAAGGATTTATATAAAAAATAGTATTCAGAGTGAAGATAACGGTGTTCTTCAGTGAGATTTGAATCAAACTTTGCCTATACGTCATCTATGCTTTCATAAACTCGCTAAGAAACTCACAGCACAAAGCCATATTTGAAAAAAAACAAGATTGCAAATGTTTGAATATAATTTTCAAACATCTTCAGTAGTCCTTGCAGTAAAGCAAAAAAAAAAAAAAAAAAAAAAAAAAAAGTAAGATTGTTTCAGCATTAATTCAAAGCAGAGGATACAGAATAATTTCAATCCTGTTTAGAGATATCTCCATCAACAGTGACTTGCTTCAAGTCCTCGCCTAATTAACAGCAATAAACAGCCTTGCTCTTAATGTTTCTGTGACAGTTAAACACACAACCCGGAGAATCAGTCTCCTGGAGTTAATGAGGCTCATTTACATTCCTTCCAAGGATGGTCTGCTAATACAAATAAACGAGGTAGAAGGCTCAAATAGTAGTGAGCACTGTCCAAGAGGAGGTAACACACTAATCATTGTGCTTTCTTACAGCTACAGAAAGACTCCTTATTAAGAAAGCCAGCAATATATTTCCACGTTAAAATGCAAGATTTCACTCACAAGTGGTAAAGAACTGGGGTTTGTTTTCCTGTGGTTCATACAATTAGCATTTGTGGGAGAGGTTTTGGTTTTGTTATGTTGCATGGAAGAGGAAAAATGTTTTTCCACACTTACATTTATTTTATTATTTAAGTGGATTTAAATGCACTATGTATTTGTTAGTTTTATGCCAGTAGACTCTCAAAAAGTTATATAGAGCAATTTATAATGTATTTTATTTTAATAAAAACAAGACTCAGGTCTAGTCTAGGCATGTCTAGGTGACAGTAACTGAAACCTATAGTATGATATGCATTATTTTCATAGCTTAGTCTTCATCTTAACATCTATAATTTCCATTTTGGTGCTGTCCAGCTCAGTTTAATTGGAAGGGAAGTATAAGAAAGAATCAGGACAATAGACTTTTAAAAACTTTTCATTCTGAGCATAAAGGCTTAGAAAGAAAGTTTATGAAATGAGAAGGTATCTATCAGAAAATAATTTCTCTTACAGTTAATGGAGATCAAGAAAGCAGAACCTGTTTTTTAAAAGCTTACTATAGAAAGAGAATAAAGCTTGCTATAGAAAGAGAATATAGAAAGAGAGCTTACTACAGAAAGAGAAAGAGAATCTTTCTTGGAAGAAAAAGATGGACTTTAGCTTTATCTCTGAAACAGAAAACATGATAGCTTCTCTTTAAGAAGTCTGTCATGCCAATTGCAGTCACTTATTAAGGGTTCATATAAAAAAATACAGGCATAATCTGGAAACATAGCATCATGTTATAAAGAATTTAAAACCAAAGAAAAAAATTGAGAGGGACAATGTGTAATCCAGAAGCCCAGTGCATGTCTTTAGCTGCATCTTGAAAAAGGACAATTATCAGCAGGAAGAATAAGGACATACAGCAGGGAGTAGGGAGACAATATTATTATAAATATGTATTATTCATGCTTCTTTTGTCTAAAAAAAATCACCTTTTTGCATTGTTTGTCATCTGATATGTTAAATTACTAAATGAATAATTAATGAGATTATACCAAATCTTGTCTTTTTCTCTCCCCTTCTTTTAGTTACTTTTGTTTGGTGCAACTGAGAACTGGGAAAATTGTCTACTTCTTGTGTCTTCTTTGCTTCTATAAGCAAATTCATTAAAATGACTTCTAAAGCTTGAAAAACATTTACTGTATGCAGATGTTTTGCTTTTTATGAATAATACTTCCACAGATCTTCAAATGACAAGGTGTGTAGTGGTGGACATCAACTCACTGATAGGCACAAGTCCAACACGTTCAGTTAACAGTGATTCCAGACCTCATGACTCATTTCCCAACTCAGTGCATGAGGCATCATCTCTGTTCTCATGACAGGTAGGTATTTTCCTTTGTGACAGGACCATTACTTAGCCCATGCTGTGTGCTTTTTAGTGGGTGCCCCTTAATAAAAGGTCTAGGTTTGGTTGAAATTTGCAGCTGAATCAGATTTCTGAACTTCAACCCACTTTTTATAGAGAGATGGGCATAGATTTAAGCATCCAAGGTAACAATTTCCTTTGGGTGTTTTTCGCAGTAGATTTTGAAGATTCTTTCACTTTTTAAGTAAACAGGGTCATCAATACACTATGGTATAAAAAGTATAGATTGCAGGAAAAAAATAGCCCATCAGAAGGAATGATAAATAAAGAAGACATGATGAATTAAGAACTATGTATTTAGACCTCGCCTGAATGCAACTTACTTCAAATTTTCAAACTTTGCTGCTTGCACTGCAATATCCTAAAGAGAGATACTAGCAGGAGAAGAGAAGTAAGGTAAAAAAGTGAGTGTGCTACTTCATGTTTCATATGGAGGCCTCATTTTTGTTTACAGGCCATAAAATGCTCCTAAAATTGACATCACATTACCTGAAAAGCTCAATGTATAATTTTCCACTTAGAAGTCAAATGAGAAGAATAGAAAAAAAGAATATTTCTTCTCTATGATACTAAGACTATACAGGTTGGGGAAATTATTTTTGATAACTTTTTACCACAAGGACCATACTTGGCAAAAAGTGCTGCCAAAGTCAAATTGTTCATTCAGTAATTAATTCTTATTTTGTGAAGTTTGAATCCTTTTGTCCTGTCTGTCTCTTTTGCAGACACATCTCGCAGTAGTTGCCATGTGTAAGGGTCTGGTTTTACACTTCTCTTGTATACATTGAAAGATATACTGTAGGCAGAATTCTTCAATGTCATGTTCTTGTCTGTCCCCAGTCTGCCTTTCTGCATTTTTTCTTTCCTCTAACGACCTCATAAAACTGCAGCTAGAACTTTGAGAACCATTTTAAGAGCTATTGCTGAAATTTTGCTGGTTTACTTTATGACAGTTGCCCTTTATGCCACTGAATTTGGAGTAACTGCTTTTTCTGCCTATAAACTGACTTGGATACCTGTAACATCATATTCATGCACACTTATATGCTTTTTACTCGATACTAAAAGTGAAAAGTATTTATAGATGCAAGTTTCTCCTATTTTTACTGGTGCAATCTCTGTGATATTGAAAATGGTCTCCTGACACTAAGTCCCACAGCAATTGCATGAGGTCATCAAAATGCAGGACCTGTTTCAAGGCAAAAAATTCTACTAAAAAAACCCAGAGCAGATACACAGTTACAGAGGGCTAGTTATTCCTTTTTGTTCCCTTCAGGAATGCATACATATAGAAATATCATATCATTTTTAAGACTTAAGATTGTAAAAGAATAAATAAACAAATATAGTTCTGCTCCAGAGTAATGTGACTTCCTATTTTATTTACCCTATAAGTTAAGCCCCAAAAAATCCAGTCTAGTTTGTTTTCATGGACAGTGTTCCAGATGGAAGCATGCCACATCAAAGTCATTCCTACAGTGATGATCCAAGTTAGATGTGCCTATCCAACAAGCTTCGGCAAAGCAGCAAGTCCTTATAAGAGGGAGAATGGATAAAGGCAGGGATTTAAGAGTCTACTGCTGGAGAAGCCCAAAAAATTTATGGCTGAGAATCAAGAGCTTAAGCACCACTAAAGTGCACCAACTTCAGGGATAAGACAGAAAACACCCTATATCTAGCAGATATGACAAAGAGCAGGACACAGCATAAAGGAAGCTTTGGAACACATGGAACTATGGATTTCTGAAACAGAGTAAGGAGTTTCAGGCAGTGGTTAACTCAGCATTTTTGTTGGGTTTTTTGTGTTTTGGGTTTTTTTGGCTTTTTTTCTTTTATAACTGAGTTTCTTTTCTGTCTTTTGAACAGTTTTGGTTATTTGAAGTTTTAGGATCACTGTCTGTGCAAATACAGTATCTTTGACCTTCAATTGTATTGGTTCTTTGAGGCAAACAAAACTCTGCAGGACGGCAAGAGCCTGTGAACATAAAGGGAAAGTAGAGGAGGCAGCTGAGCCTTTTAGTATCTCAGGGTATGTAAGAAATATCACTAAGAAGATATAAGTTTTACTTCATATTAAATGTACAGGCCTTTTGTACTCAATTCATGAATATAAACACAAAAGAAACCAAACTAATAAATGCCAGTGCTCTAAGTAAATTCACAGTAAGACCATGCCTGGTTATTGGTCTCAGTGGTATAATTTCCTGTGTCTTTAGTCATACAGTTCCTTGTAAATTTAAATTCATGCTGGTTCCACATGGAAGGGGGGGTGGGGTGGGGCCGCCTGAGGGAAAGCAGCAGGAGGCCAGGGAACAGAGGGGCTGTCCCATCTCTGGAGGCTTCCCCTGTGAGCTGCAGGGAACAATCAGAGAGCTGATTTAGTAGTGGACAGCTCGGGAAACCAATTGAAAAGATATTTCGCTTTCACAAATCACATGGATTAAGTTAACTGGCTCTCTTTTGGCTTCCGACCTCCCTGGAGGTGCAGTGGCCTCTGGCCAGGGCCCAGCTCTGGGCTCAGCCTTGGCCTCAGTCCCGGCACCCCAGCTCCAGCTCAGCTTGGCTTAGCTCCCCTCTCTACATGGTGTGGCCGAGTGGGGGGATCAGGGAGCCATCAAAGCCTCTCCCTTCCACCCCCCCGTTCTGAGAAGAGAGGCCCCAGATGATCCACATGGCTCAGAGTTTTTTCCAGCAATGGCCTGGCCTGGCTTCTTCACGTCCTGGATGCAACTTTAACCCTTTTAATACCTGGATAAGATTCTTGATCTCCTGAGCTCCCCTGAATGAGAAGAAATAAGCATGGAGTCTACAGAAGTCAGCAGAATGAAGATAAAGTTCCTGATGGGAAGAGATTGAAAAGATGCAAGTGATGAGCAGGTTTTCAGCTTTTTTTTTTTTTTTTTTTTTTTTTTTTTTTTTTTTTTTTTTTTGTGGGCTATAAAGGGATTATGACTACACTATTGGGGAGGTTTAAGTGCTTGAAAAGAAGACCTTTTTGCTTTGAGGCCATGGGGATCTCTGTTTTGGGACTGGAAATATGGAGAGAGACATTCAATAGAAAAAGAGATGAAGAGAATTTTGTCTTTCAGCAGCTTGTCTTTAAAAGTGGTACCCCAAGTGTGCACCATAACCCATAGCACAGCTCTGGAAGGACTGTGGAGATGAGAGCAGAGTCATAATCTGCAATATTTTCCCAGGTGGATGTAGATTGTGAAGGTGAAGACACCTCCCAAGCCCAAACCAAAAAAAAAGGGACTTTTCTCTCTAGAGTGAACTGAAATGATTATTTAAGTAGATAACTGACTGAAGTGCTTTCTGTGAGTTGTTGTTAAGAACTGTGGAATGAAGGAAAGGGGAGGAGGGAATAATCTAGAAATCTTATTCTGAATTCTTTTTGTGTTATTAATAAATTTCTTCTTATACTCTTTTAAGTTTTAAGCCTGCCTTATCTCTGCTCCTAAATTCTGTCTCTAAAAGAAATTAAATATATTAAAATTGACATACTCAAGTCACACCATGACAAATACATGACAGTTGAGTCACTGGTTTACCAAATTTGTTGGAGACTTAGTAATTACCCATTTGTATTGGTTTATTTAAAAGGAAGAAGTATTGATATAGTAGATCTATTTTCACAGTTTGGTGTGTAGTTTTTCTACTGAGAAGTTAATTCTAGTGGGGACACTGAAAATTATTGTGAGTATTAAGACAACCCTTTCAAATACACAAAACATTTTTATAGTTTTCCACATTTCCTAACATATTGTTATAATATCTGTCTAATTAAATGGGGCTGGATTCTAAAATTTGGCTTATTTGATGGAAGGGCAAATCAATTGACTAGAGTTATTTTTGACTTGCACTGATGTAAAAAAATAAGTCCATCTAACATTTAGAACAAGTGAAATATCATATCTGAAAATTTTTATGTAATTTGCAAATGGAATTTTTCCTCCAGATTAGAGAGCCCCGAAACATAGAAACAGTCCCATATTTGTGTGGCATTATCTTTTACTTCCTATTATTTTACCACACTATTATCATTAGGGAGTTTTAGTTTAGACTGGAACTTGTCACTACTTCACTGTAATGTTTTTTTGTTTATCACAAATAAAAGTAGGTTAGAAATTTTTTTTTTGTGGTGGTTTTCTTTCTTTTTCTCTTTCATCCTTGTGTGTGAACAAGATTTCATTGTTTTCTCTCAGTTGTAGGCTTTTACTTTTTTTATATTTTAATTTTTAATTTTTTTTAGAAAAATTGTCCCCTCTTTTTCATTTTCTGACATAGTTCTCATCCCAGATAATATAGGAATTTTTTGTATAGGAACCTTTCAGTTAGGAAAACAACAGAAAAAGCACTTCAGCATTTCCTTTTAGCAAAAGATTTTATCTCCCTCCGTTCACTTCTGCCTGTTCTAAGTCACTGAACTCAAGAAATGAAAAGATCTTATTTTTCTCACATGAAATTTCCTCAAACCCACAGGTTTGAATGTTTCTATATCACTAGCAGCTTCTTTGTAGTAATGTAAACATTTCCAAACTTGTCTCCTTCACTCTCACCTAGACACAGAATTGTAGACTTCTTCAGCTGGACGAGACAAACCCAGTGCCTTCAGCCACTCCTCAGAGGATGTCTGCTAGCCCCTTCCCCATCTTAGTGCCCTCCCTGGGACATGTTCACATGCCCCAAGGTCCTTTTTAAATTATGGGGCCCAGAACTGAAAAAAAATGTCTACAAATGATCCTTTGAGGGACTTTCCAAAGTACATAGAAACTGTTGGTGTTCTAGCAGAGCCATGCTCTTCAGAGTATGCAAAATTAGTAGGGCCAGTGCAATCAGACAAGGGACAATGGTTTCAAAATGAAGCGTGTAGATTCAGACTGGACATAAGGAGGAAATTTTTTATTATGAGCGTGGTGAAACACTGAAACAGCTGCCCAGAGAGGTGGCCCCATACCTGGAAAGTTTTAAAGGTCCTTGAAGCCCTTTCTAATCCAGACTATTCTGTGATTCTATGGTAATTCATGTTGTCATCTTTATTTGTGGTCCAATCAGGTACTTAAAAGTGAATGTGTGAAATATATGAAATAAAAAATAGAAATAGAAATACAAAATAGGAATAGGTGATTGATTCAAAACCAGCTTGGTTCTTCTTGACATTGAAGCTTAATGAACAAAATATGTTGGGGAAAACACTGGGCGTGTTTTCCCCAGAACTGGTCTGCTATCAAGGAAAAGAAAGTTTCCAACACCTGGATGTATGCTGGGTTTTTTTTAGAAGTGCCATAATACAAAAAAAAGGTACAATAGCTATAAATTAGCAGTACTGGATCTTTCAAACTTAGTGAGATCAATATATAATGAATAAAATGTATCCCAGTTTCACCACTAGGTTATTGTCTAGATTTCTGTTTTGTCCATATTTTTCACCAATTGCCTGTAAAACAGCCACTCTTTTACTCCTTCTCTTTCTTTTTAGCAATTGAGACAAATAAAATAAATGCTTATAACTTATTTTCCTCAAAGAATGTTTGCTGTTTGAACTATCATTGCATATAATTAGAGTATCAATCTTAAGATTCAAAAGAAGGAGGGAAAAAGACCTTTGCCTCTGTGTTCTTCAGTTGGAGCCAACACATCAAGCCAAATTACTTTCTCACTTACACATGGGCAGTTTCTCTGAAAACAATTTGATGTTATGAGTGTAGGGGTGAGGGACAGCACTTTGTGACTGCGATATTGAAAAAGGCTTGAAATATTATTGAAATATTTTAGAGCCAGATAGCAGTGTCATAATTTTTACAGAGAAATTGAATTAATTTTCTCATATTACAGAATTACTGTAGGCTTTAGATGGTACTTTAAGTTCAGGAAGAAATTTGTAGGGTTTATGTGGTCCTGTACAATATGATAGCAGGGAAAAGGTCTGCTATTAGGACTTGAGGTATTACAAAAAATTTTTTTACAAAATATTTTCCATCTTAGTGCACTGTAGGATCTCACATGAGTAATAATAGATACATGTGATTACTGGGTCATCACTTATTTTAGCATTTAACTACATTAAAGTATGAATTATTTTAAAATGCCTTTTTGGTGTGTTTTTTACAGCCCATTGTATCAGGAATTTGTGGGATCTCCTTAAACAGGGATGGACTGGAAATCTTGCAATCTCCACTCAAAAAAGGTGAAATTAATTGCAATGTTACAAGTCTGCAGTGCTTCACAAAACATAGGTGAAATTAGATGCTAATGAATAAAGCTTTGACATGAATTATTTAATTTTCAAAGTTTTTGTTGCACAAATAGGCTATGTGAACATGCCATGAAACGACAGATATACTGGCACTTCCTAGCTCAAGAAATGTGTAACAAGGGAGGGGGGAAGTAGGACTTCTCTAGCATGCACTAACTAGGGCTGTTTAAATATTTGAAATAATGGCATGATTATATTCTTCAAAGATATGGTGAGAAAACACGTACTACATTTGTGATATTCCCTTCTTCTGGAAGTGACTACTCTGTAAGACTGTCTGTGTTGCACTCTGCAAGACCTGTCACTGCAATATATCCACTGATCACAAGCCAAAACCATGACAACTTCAGGGATTGTTTTTTAAAGTATGCAGTCCTTCAGCAAAGGAGGTGTTTTAGAAAGGTTTATCTTCCAAAGCCCTTAGATTGTGTGCAAGCATCCAAATGTGGTCACTGGGGAAATGCAGAGGTGGTGTCTGTGAAGACAGACCAGGGGCTGTCCCATTCCAGACACAGCTGGATACAACAGTCCTACCAAGGGACACAGTTTAGCACATCAGCCACCGTCAAGTGTGGGAAAACATATTTAAGAAGGGTCACAAAATGCCACAGAGAAATGAGGGCAAAGAGAAAAGAGACAGGATGAAGAATTCAAGGAAGAAAAAAAGCAGAGGCACCAAGGTCAGATCAGGAGGTGCTGAGCAGATCAATAGAGGTGATATTCCAATAAGGACTGCAACCCTTTGTGAAGGGACAGGAGGGACAGGTAAGACCTTCCTTATACCTCTAGTATCAGATTACAACAGTGAAGAGTGAGAAGAAAGGAGCAACTGAGAGAAACTCATGTCCTCATCTTTTCCTGAGATGCTGATTACCTTCCTGTAGGGACTGAGTATGACCTGTGCTGATAACAAGGTGGGAGGAGATCTGTCTGGAGTGGAGACAAGCTTGTGGAGGGAGGAACGCTGTGGTCTCCCTAAATGTTTCTACTGTTTGTTTCCAAATATCAGAATCAGTACCTAAATAGTTAGATTAATTGTCAGTAAGTCCACTTAAATTTCCCAAGATGAATCTGTTTTGCTCATGACAGTAACTGCTAAGTGAACTCCCTGCCTTTACTTCAGTCCACAATTCATGTTTTTCTCTGGTGTGGGGGACAAGAGAGAGCAAGCTGTTGTGAAGTTGCTTAGCTTGTAGTCACCATTTCTTGATGTGTCTTCCTCATTTTAGAATTCTTTATCATTGTGATTACAGAACACTTTGTGTCCTTCATAGATCCCTCTTCCCTAAACAATTTCATTCAGAACCCTAAAGTGGGAGAAGATTTTGCCTGTTGATGGGCACTAGTTTTCTAAGTGAGTTTCAGAGTGATGTTCATGCTCTCTGAAGGGCTGACAAGCGATATACACCACCTAACTTACCTTTCAGTTCCATTTACCAATCTATATTGTGACACCCAAAACCAAGGTCCAGCTGGCCCTAATTATTGTGTTCCAGCTGTGGCGAGTTATGATTTTCAAAACTTTACATTCTGTGACTCACAAAAATCCTATAATATATATATATATATATATATATATATATATATATAATCAATATAAAACTTCACATAGTGTTTAATTGTTGTATGGATAATTCCATCCTTTTTTTTTTTTTTTTTTTTTTTTTTTTTTTTTTTTTTTATGGTATCTTCCAGTTAAATAACCATAGTAGTAGTTTGACAAAACTACTAAGTAGTTGACAAAACTGCAAAGCAAACCAATGGAAGATCCCAAGTCAGAACTACAATTTAATAGGAAAATTAAAATGAATTCGGCAATAGTGCAGAAACACAGAGGCAGGATACAAAGGATACAACCTGATACCGTGTCAGTCAGGGTGGTCATAGCAATCCAATTAAATGGTGGCTGCAGTCCTGTTGGAGTGATAGATGTGGTTCTGTTGAAGCAGTGATTCTGTAGAAGGATGTGTTCTTCTTCTGAAGGTCCAGCAGTAGTGTAGGTCTTCCTCTGGGAATCCAGCGGGTAAGGCCCCCTGTGGTGTTCCAAACCCCAGATTATATCCAGGTGGGAATGCTTTGCTTCTTCCCCTGGGTGGAGCATCTCACAGTGGGATGCTGTAATTTTATGAGTCATGCAGTGAGACTTGGTGGCCTGTTAGCCCTGGAGGGAGTTATAGGAATGGATCATGAATGAGATAAAGAACACTGCCCCTCCTGGTTGTAACAGTTTAGGAAGATGGTGATAGAATACATAATTTTGGTTACATCTTACATTGTAACCTAAGAAAATAACTCTGAAGTTGTTATAGTTCCAGAGCATGGCAGAAGACAGAGAAACATGGAAAGCTATTCTCTGGGAATGAAAGACTAGGGTTTTTTTTTTAATGTTTGTAGAAAAGACAGTCATCAAAAGTCCTGCCTATTTCAGATATTCATAGCTGGATGAAGGTAGGGCTTAAAGGCATCAAAACTGACACATATTTCCACTAATTTTCATGGAATTTTAGACCCCAAACAGCTTGCAGATTATGATATTCAGGGGCCTGAGGGGCAGGGACTTCTGCTGGTCATATCACTGATATATCTATGTGGTAATAATAATATCCTGCAAGTCAGGATATGTTGCTGTATTGCTTTCAGATCTCAGCTGTCTACTCTGTAAAGCACATTACTACAGGCACATAACTGAGGTCATTTTGTGAGTCAAGATGAATTATATAAGGTGTTGCCTTCTGAAAGCAGGATATATGGAATTGTGGGAATGTTACATTATTATATTCTTGCTTTTTACAAGAAAAAATTTTGTCTTCAGTTACCATGACAAGTGCCTTCTAACATGAATTCACACAGCCACTTCCAAAATGATTAGAGATTGGAGGTATAGCTTTTTTTTTATGCAGCTTTAAAACTTATATTTAGATTGGAAGTTTTCCTCTGTCCTTCTTTATATCTTCTTCCCCATTCTCTCTGTCTCCATCTCCATGTAGAGTTTTACAGAGTTCTAATAACTGAAGAGGTAGTTCCCCAAGATAAGATAGTCTATTTCCATTGTATTTTGTTCATATTCTTACTCTTTTCTTAGCTTTTAGCAAGACACTACTAACCAGCCACCAAAGACTAGAGAGTGACCAATACAGTCATTTGACTTGAATGTGATATGTGCAGTTTCCTTGCTAGATTATTACCCTAGACGTAGCTCTCTATTAGCTCTTAATTCTCTATCTGTGTTGAATTGTCTCAGCTATACTTTTTTGAAGAGGAATTTGCTGATGAAGAGTCAATTGTTCATTCAAACAAAATTACATACATTTTTCATAACATACTTTCCTTTACAGGTAGTATTTATTTTTACCTTCTGACCACAACTGAAAGCCATTCCAAATTGGCCACTCTACAGGGGGAAACAGAAAATTCTATTAGAGTAGTCTGTCATCCATTTCTTGTTTTTATTGTGTTTATTTCCGTTTTTCAGTGTTTTGAAAAATTAGTCAGAGTATAATGGTTCTATATTGGTCTACACAGGTCTACATTCTAATTTCCAGTTTTCACTTTTCTCAAATGTATTGTGCCATTTGGATTCAAATTTTGATGAGGCATTTTTCTATTCTTTGCTTTGTTAGAATCTCATTGAGAAGAAATGTGCTGGTTCCAGTCTAAAGGAAAGAAAAACTGCCAAAAAGCTATGCCGTATTTGAAGAATTACTTTAAGAGGGAATGTCAATCAGATATATTCTAGATGAGTAGTACAAGATTTAGTGGCCTCAAACGAGGCACCTAAATTATGAGAGAAATTAAGTGAACCTATATAAGTGCAGTACACTGCTGGAAACAACAGCAAATTTATTAACTAAAAGTAACAACAACAGGACGGTTAGTTTTCTGATGCCAATTCCTTAAATCAGTTTGGATCCCTCATATCTCCCAAGCTGCTCTGTGAATGTGCACCCTGAGCAGGTTGAAGTCTGCCCTCTAGAAGTCCAGTATAAAAGTTTTGTTGATGCCCCTCCTTGTTTCTCCAAATATTGAAATTTCTATTATTTCATGGTCTCTACCACCACAACTCCTGGCAGCCTTTTCCTGCATGTAAACATCAGGTCAAGAGGGGCATCAGCCCTGGCAGGCTCACTAACCAGCTGTGCAAGAAGCCATCCTCCATTCCCTCTAAGATCCTCCTAGACTCCTTCTTCTTCTCTGTCTTGAGTTCCCAGCAGACAGCTGGCAGGTATCTACTGGCCTGGCTACCTTAATATAACAGCAGCATGATTTGTCCTTAAAAGAGCCCCTGGCACCCAACAGGCATCCTGTGCTGGATTCACACTGTAAAAAGAATATGCAGAATGATGTAATGAAAGCATGGTCCAGCTTTGATGACCCCTCAGTGACTTTGACGGAACACCATGGGTAGACCGGAACAGCCGCAGAATTCAGGAGCCTCTCTCGCCTCCAGCTTCTGCCAGTTCAAAGAAAACACCTTCCTTTGGATCCTGCCAACTCTAGCTAGCCATGTCAAAGGCTGCCAAGATGATAGGGCATGTCTTTCCTCCTTTTCACTTACAGGTAAGCAGAGTTTTTTAGTTGTTTGTCATGTGAAGCAACTGGTGGCCATTTGGAGCAAGAGAACATGTCCTCGTGACAACAGCTATTGAAACATGATACGGAAGTGCATGATTACTTCCTGAAGACTTATATGCTGACTCCTGAAACTTGAATGAGATAAAAGCACTTCCAGACATGAAGCTGAAGAGCAAACATGAAATCTTAATTCTGCTGCTTGGACAAGGCACAAGGATGCCTCGTTTATTGGTTATGCTTCTATTGATTTCCCACATGCGCTGTAACAATTCAGCTTACAAAATGCATCTTATATTTTCTTCTTTGTTATGTGTTCAATGTGCAAAGAATACAGAAAATGATACCTCTTTCTATTCATTTCCCCTGTAAAAAGTCAGCAAGGTATGCAAGATGCTGCTATGCAATCAGTACAGAGGAACTGGATACCCTCAGTTTAACTTTGCTTGTGGCCACTTTAATTACCTTAGTTCAAATTAGTTTAGGATTTGAAAAGGCTGAACCTATAGCTGGGCATATGCACTCTCCTGCATTAGTCTGTGTGTTCTCTTGTCAGTATTAAAGCTCTGAAGTTTAAAACAAAATGATTTGTCCCCTACTAGAATTCATGATGTAATCCATATGCACAAACATTACATATTGATCTCATATTAAATGCATTCCTCGTTGGCCATTTTTTCCAACCTTTCTGCCCCTCCTGACACACTAACTGGGATACTAACATCTGAAAAATATTTTTAAAAAGTCAATGGGATATTGTTCCAGTATCCAACTTCAAGAAACAAGAGAAGAATGTGATTTAATTTCTGCTGTATTTTTGTAAAGGCTGGTATATGTGTTTATACTTTCTGTCAAAGGTACTGTTCACATGAATCTAAAGAAGGATGTGAATCTTAATTTCACAGGCTTTTTTCTCCCTGAAATGTCATTTTGGATTTTATAATTCTACATGTGCTTCAATTATACTCTTGCCCTTATCCTATATGCAGGGGATGGTTATGAATGCTGTAGCTAATTAACAATCTAAGCTCACAAATATATCCTCGAAAACAAGATCTGGCACTGGACTAAATGAACATTCTGATTGCTCATTAAATGCAGCAGTTTCTCTGCACGTTGGGTAATACTAACAAGGTATTTTTTTTAACCTCCTGTTTCCTTGCCCCTCACTGTTTTTGTAAGCAAATTTCCCCTCTTTTCCTCAAGAAGTGCATAAAAATAAATTTATTTTTCTTAGCATGTTTTCCTGATATACCCTCTCTGTTTTGGCATCTTTGCTCCACTGCAATGGTGACATAGAGACAAGGACTGTGGAAACAAACACAGTTTGCAGGGTCCTCTTAGTAAAGCTACCTTGGCTCATGGAGAATGCTCACCTGCCATTTCAGGTGACAGGCTGTCCCAGGACAAAGAGGGAACAGATACAGTCTTACAGTGACTTGATGGGTAGATATAAGTTCACTTACTCCTATTTCCCTACTCTTCCCAAATCTAATGAAGCCTTGTCTCAGTGGTACACCTTTCAGATGGAGCTTATTGCCTTTGTTTTAGGTAAGGTTATTTTAGAAGTCTTATGTCTGCATAGATGGAAATAGCATTATCGGTGGAGGTAGTACTTGATGGAAACCATAATAATGTCTTTAGGGGTAATTTCCTTATCCCTATATAGAGTGTTGCTAATATTTCTTGTAAGAGTTGCCTAAGAACCATTGGAAAGTAAGGAGACAAATTTCTTAGCTCAGTTACATCTCAGTCTGTGTTTAGCTTAGGGAAGCTTGATTTTAATTTGGCAACCATAGGCACTTTAACAACATGTAGGGCTTTCTAACCCATATTTTTGATTGCAGTTGCATAAAACGTGTGTGCAATAAAAAAAGCAATCTTTGTAAATATGAAAGCTTTGAAGATACTGTATGTAAGTTCTATGCTATGATCATGATACAAAGAAATCTGCCTCTTTTCAGTTTGTTTCATTTGGCCTACATGAATTAAAGTTCTTAAGTCAAGACTTAGCTTGTCTTTGAAAGGTCATTTGCAATTTTAAGTGAAAAATTAATTTTATAAACCCTGGATCAAAATTAATTTTTGCATAATCCAAGTGTCAGTACAGATTACTAGAAATTAACGCAGCATTATTATTTTTGGTACAATTACAATTTAAGCAGAAAATTTTTAAATTAACATCTTTATAATTTATACTTTAATATTTTTGCAGTAAACTCATATACCAATAGTAGTGTTGAAAACATAATAATTTATAAAGTTTTTCTTGGAAAATACAAATAACATTGCAAAGTAAAATTTTAAAATTATAAATATATCTTATTATTAATTAGTAATAATTTATTGCTGACATTTAAAGACATGCTCCAATTTTTCCTTTCCTGATCCAAGGGAATATATTGCTTTCATCTATTGTGATTGAACGCTACTGTTTTTTGTGAACTTTATAAGCTATCACATATTTTATGAAGACAAAATCCAATCAAGTACTGGTGAAATTGGAAAATTCTGTGTCTTCATTTTCTTTGAATTAATTCTACAAACCTGGCTAAACATCAAACTCTCCATAATTAAAATCTGGTTAGTGGAAAAAGTGATTCTTTTGCTTCCCTTTCTTGCACCTGCTGTGGTTTAACCCCAGCTGGCAATTAAGCCTCACACATCCACTGGCTCATTCCCCCACAGTGGGATGGAGGAGAGGGTTGAGAGAGCAAAACGGGAAAAGTCGTGGATTGAGATACCAACAGTTTAAGAGGGAAAGCAAAAGCCATGCATACAAAATAAGGAATTCAATCAAGAGTTCCCATGGGCAGGCAGGTGTTCAGGCACCTCCAGGAAAGCAGAGCCCATCACACATTGTGGTTACTCAGGAATACAAACACCACTGCTCTGAAAGTTCACCCCTTCCTTCTTCTCCCCCCAGCTTTAAATACTGGAATGGCACCACATGGTGTGGGATATCCCTTTGGTGGGATCAGCTGTCCTGATGTGTACTCTCCTGGATGCTTGTGCATTCCCAGTGCTGGTGGCATGAGGAGCAGAAAAGGACTTGGGGCTGTGCCAGTCCTGCTCAGCAGTAACTAAAACACCCCTAAATTATAAACAAATCCAAAACACAGGCCCATACAAGCTACCATGAAGAAAATTATCCCAAGCACCATCAGACAACACCTTTTCAGAATCACAGGAGATGGGCTGATATCAGGTTAGCATCACAATGAAAAAGGGATGATTTATAGTTATTATACTTTTCCTTTTTCACTTAGAAAAGAGTAAGTAAAATCATACACAAAAGTAAAAAAGTCTGTAATCTGTAACTTCTTTAATGGCAAAATCTGAATAAGATATTGTTAGAGTCTAATTACAACTTGTCTAAACTTGTTTTCAGTCTCTTTTGTTAGAATTCTTTCCCATGTGGAGGGACATATGTTACAGAAATATTTGCCTAACCATTCAACCTTCACTTTGGCCAATATATTTAGAATACACTTGCTAAGAAGTATTTAAATACTTAAAGCACAGAAGCAAGTAGAGCAGTTTTCACAAAAACAATTTGGTAGATTTTACTTTTAAAAATTTTATCATTGATTTATTTTTATTGTCTACACTGACTCTGTAGTAAGTCAGACCAAAGGTGGGTTCTTGATAATCTCTGCAGGAAAAAATATAGTAACACATTATGCTTGTAGTAGACTACAGAAGAAAAGGTTATATTGGTCAAACAACACCAAGCACATTTTTGCCCTGAGAAATTCAGAGTAGATATTCTCTTTTGTTGTCCCTTCACTTCTATTTAAAACTATTGCACTCTGCAAGCAACTACATAGTTGCATCTATGCATAGAGTGATATATATATGCATATATACATATATAAGTATATATATATATACACATACATATATATATGACTGCACCCTATTTTCAGTCCCATTAGACAACACACCACCAGTTTCTGTTTATATAAAGGTAATAATGTATTGCTGCATTTGATGTCTTTCATTTATATCAAAATATGTATGGAAACAAAAAATATGGCAGAGTGCTTCCATAACAACAGTCCATTTGTGTATAAACTGATCATCTTTATCTAGCATAAATTCAGCGTCTGGGATGAAATTCTCTTCAGGTATAACATGATAATATGGCTGTTTCCAGGAGACATCTTAATAAACCTATCTATATTACTTTCTGTCTCCCACATACTAGGTTTTTTACTTAATCTGTTGAAGAATAAATATTAAATATTATTGATTGTGACAAAAATAACTACAGCATAAATTTCTTTGGATTTATACAGAATCATCACTTAAAAGTTAATTTCAGAGAACTATGTAAAATTAATCTTATTTTGTTACAAGTATATTTAAAAGCAAAGATTTATACCATATAATTTAAAGTACACAACCTGAGACCTGATAGACATGGTAAAATTGCAGTTATTCAAAATGAAATGTGTCTGAAAGGTGTCTGAAGTCTAATAGTCAATCTTACATCTTTCTCTAATTTATTATGGTTCTGTGAATGATGCATTTTCAAGTCACTTCTTTTAAAATAATTTTAGTTTTACCAATGAGGCATTTTCACCAAGGTAGAGTTCTAATTTCTCTTTAATTTCTTTGTTCTAATTAAAAAACATGGCTGTCAACAGATTTGTTCAATACATTGCTAGTATAAGACATACCTTCAAATCTATGCAAGGGTACTGGCACAATAAAAATTGTATATTATCTTGGTGTTTGACAAGTTAGTCACTAAGACAGTCTTTTTATCATTGAAAACACCTTAATATTCCTGACAATTCTTGTCACTGTTCTTGTGAAATATTTATTAATTAGTTGCTGAATGGTTTCAGAAAGTTAAATACAAGTAGTACTATAATTCGAAACAAGATTTTTCAATCTTAAAATCTCAAGATTTTAAAAATAAAAGATCTCTTAAGAATAAAATTGATGTGTATTAGATTCAGCAGGGGTTTACCACAAGTAACCAAAATTAAATATAATATAAAATATTTACAGAAGATTTGTAAATACATGTGTAAACTTCAGGAAATTTTGTATCCTAGCATAAGTGGTAACTTTGAAAATGAATTAAGAATTGCAAAAGTTGTGGCATGAATGCCCAAATGAAGGAATTTGTAACTTTTTCTGTTAAGCTAAACATATTTAGACCACTGATGCTCATCATGAATTCCAGGTTTAGTCATTTTTTCCTCAGTATCAAATGTAAGAGCAATATAAATTTCTAAATTTTATATTAATTTGACAAAAAAAAGTAGAATCTTCTATAACTGTTGCGCTAAGGGTAAATATTCATATACCACGATTCAGAAATCTCCCTATATTCCAGAACAGAGTATGCCACCCTCTATACCCTGAAAGATAGGACATATGTCTGTATGTGTGTTCTACTGATGATTCAACTATGAGCCCATTTACAGGAGTGTTAGACCTTTAACAGCAAAAATTGATCCTGACAAGGAAAGTTGATCAGTCTGATTGTTCATGTCTACAGCCACAAGGTAAAGCTTCAACTTCTGTCCTCTCTCAGTATATGTTTGGGAGGCATTTGATTAGTTATTAATAAAAGCTTTTGTTAATAGGAAAACTGTAACATTCCTGCACTTCCAAATAACAGACATAACGTGAAATGGATTGCTAGATATGATTGAAGAGGAAATCCACAGTATGGTTTTATACCGGAGACTGACTGCAAATCTCAAATTAGAAACAGCTTTCTTTTTTAGCCAGTTGGGAGAAACAGCTTTCATTAAAGATTCATTTAGCTTATTTAAGAAATTAACTGCATCATGGAGTTTTTTATTTCCCTGTATTTCCCAAATTCCACTTCAAAATTATTGTTAGTTAATGTCAACAAGTGTATCTGTACAAACAATGCCATGCTTTTACACTAATTGGTATATGTTATAAATTCTTTTATTTCAAGGAATGTGTGAAAGTAACAAATATTTTTGAAAGTATTTAAAACTAGCCACATTCATGTCTGAAATACAAGACAACAATTTCCATGTCCAAAATAATTTTTTGGGACTTTAGTTATACTTGAATGTGATCATACACAGAAACAGATAGACTTCTGGAAAAACTTTTTAAATCCTGGTGGCTTTATTATAAAATCATTTATATATGGTAGTTTAAAGTTTGAATTGATCTGAAAATTAAAATTGGGACCTTTCCTTCTCAAAAAAAAAAAAACCATCTTTTTTTTTTTTTTAAGAAATATGTAATGTGTTGAAAGGTACTTTTTTCCTCAGGAACTTTATTTTTCATGAAATGGTAATTTTGTATGAAAAGCCATAAGAAATTACTGACTTTTGTAATCTGAATTGTTCTTGCATTAGGAAGAAAAGGTTCCTACATTAAAGTGTCCAGTACAATATTTTTATTTTGACCCTGAACTAAAAATATAATCTTTATTAAAAATCCAATCTAAGAAAGTTGTATTGTATACTGTTTTTTAAGAAGCCGGGTTACCACAGAAAAGTGGTAGCATTAATGATCTGAATTGATACATTTGACTGCAGCAGGCAGGATTCTGAGGATGCAAGCTCTTATTTAGAACTCAAGCAGAAACAGAAAGTCATTTTTTCAGTAGATGGGAGCACTAATGTTTAAAAAAATCCACAACTTTCAATTTCATAGTTTTTAATTTTGAAGATAAACAATTTAAAAGTTATGCTTATTTTGCAAGGGTTTTTTGTAGATCTGCTTTCAGACTCTGAGTTAACAGATTAAAGAAAGGGGATTGCATTGAAAAACATAACATCTAGTGACTGGCCCTACCACAATTCTCTGAATATGTTTGTTACATTGCCATTGTTTTAGTGTCATCAACCTAAAAATCTGTGGATCTTGGGACAAAATGTACTACCTTATGCTGGGTGCATCTGGAGAATTAAAATAGGGATTAAAATAGTTCTTTGACCAGTGTTTGCTAATAGCAGAAATGGTTTTGAACTTGCAGGTTGCATTTTTTACATTGGGGTGGTCAGCTATGTTTGTAGTTCTGTGTCAGTTTGAGTGTTCATTTTTTAGATGATTTTTAAAAAAATGTGATCATCTAGTGTACTTTGTGATTATTTGTGGAAGATTTTACTTTCTTTTTTTCTTGAATGCTCATCAGTATGCTATTACTAATGTAATTACTTCAACTTCTACTAGAAAGATTCTAGTAGCATTTTTCATTTTTATCAGTATGTATTATGAACCAGAATTTTGTTCAACCTAAGAATCTGTGTCTCATAGCAAGTTCTGAGTTTATTTTGTTTAATTAAAATAAATGCTGACAGTCCTGAATAATAATGAAAAGGTGAAATTCTTAGAAAAAGAAAATTTTAGATTAAAAAATTCCCCTACAGATTTTATCAAAATTGTGCACTTCTATAGAAAATTGACTTGGACTTTATTTCCTAAATTAAATGCTTTCACAATTTGAATTTTTGATAAAGCTCATATATTGTTGAGGAACATTCTAATTGCATAATCAACATTCTTGTCTCCTATAAAAGCCATTTTGATCTAGACAAGCATGTAGCATGATACTGGTAGTCAAAATTTAAGCTACCAGTGGTTGCATAAGAGCTAGTATCGAACATTTTTCTGGTATTCTCTGATAGTAACACAAATCCAAATGTTTATTACAGTGGTGTTGATTCTGGATTTTCCATATATTACTACATATTAGGCCTATGCAAAGACTCTGATCCTCATTTAATGCACCACTTTCTGGATGTTTGATTTTTAAAAATATCTTTTATTTATCGTTTGGGTTTTTTTTCATTCTATGTAACCCGTAAACACACACCAGCAACAGAACTGTGTTTACCACAGTGAAAACAACTCCATAAACAGTAGTGGTGTCTATGAGAGAAGCAGGTGAGAGGATTTTAGCTCTGAACATTAATATGCCATTTTGCCTGCTTGCTTGTGCTGCCATCCGTTCCCTTCTGCACTACTGATGATAATGGTAATGACAACAAGGATTTACTGTCAGCCATTTGTAGGGCCCTTATCTGTAACGCAGTTCATTTCACAAATCACTTTAGAGCATTTGGGAACACTAGCTTTTAGGTTCTGATCTTGAAAATATTTTTGTTTGTGCTTGGCTAGACTCACTTGTAATCCCATTGCAGTTACTGACACTACTCATGCAAACACAAAATTTTGAGTGTTGCATTGCCTCCAGGAAGACTGTAGGTCTCTAGGAGTGGTTTTCTCTTTACACCAGTTTTCTGTCTTTCTGAAACAGTTTTTTCCAACAGTTTTATGTCATTTATTATGTGATGAAAGGAGTAGAATGTAACTCCTCAGCCAGATCTTCAGATGAATAGTTCCATAGACTCCAAAACACATGCACTATACCCGAGGTTATCATTCTATGCACTTTTTCTCTCCAAGGCTAGGAGTTATGTTTGTTTCTTTCACTTCTTACTTGTGAACAGAAAGTGATTGATATGGCTCATTTTAAATTACCAGGCCAACCTTTTAATCTTCTGGTTATTCTATAACTTCATTAAATGCATACACCAGTTGCAACTTGTTAGAAGTACTGAGAACTCTCTTCATTTTTGCCTGCTGAGCAGTATCTGTATTCATGATAATAGATCTAGAGAGTCTGGAATCCCAAAGTGACATCTGCAATTTTTTCTACATCTAGTTTCAACTGAAGTTGTAACTCTCCATTTTTTTATAATTTTTTTCTTTTCCCCTCTAGCTTCACAAAATATTTTCTTTTGCCAAAATAAGACTTATAAAATTGTTCTGCTTTTTCGCTCTTACTCATGGGTTAAGACCATACTTTATAGTACTAATAAAAACACAGCTGCTTCTGTTTTACATGTCTGGACACTTTATATAGGGGAAGAAACTTAGATAAAGATTAATTGAAAGAAAGTGGAAATTAAGTTTAATTTCTAACACCAGAACAAACCACTTAAAGAATTACAGCACTTCAGTATAGATTTTGTGAACACTGCAGACAATAGGAATTTTTCCACTGAATTTAACAACACTTGGATTTGGTCCCTGTAAGTCAATTACTTGTCTAGCAGAAGGAGAATCAAGGCAAGGGCAAGATTACTTTCCTGATCAACAGTGCCTGTGGACATTACAACACATATTAGAAGATTTTTGTTAAATATTTGCTTACACTTAGGGACATATCTAAGCTTGTTTTCTTTATTTGGACACCATAAGTACTTTTAGACACTTTCAAGGTCCAGAGTCAGTGGGGACATGATAAAATACCTAGAAAAATATGCCTTCAGCATCCTTTCCAGCACAGCCCATCTAAACACTGCCCTGACGGATGGAAAAGGGTAAAAACAGTTTACTTTAAACAAACAGGCTTTAAACCAGATAGCTTGGCAACTGGATAGTAATACAGCTTTGGCAAACTGACAGCTAGCAGAAACAGCAAAATACTGTTAAAACTGGCTAAACACCTGGATGTTGCTTCCACCCTGGGTTTTGTGTACTTTTGGTGCCCATACAAAGTGCACACACTCACTGGGCTGCTGAATAGGGCAATGTCACCCACAGTCCAAAGAGGAACTGAAAAGACCATCACCAGGCTTAGATTATGGAGCATTGTAGTCTTTCCAAAACTTCTCTTATGATCAAGGGTGAAAAGTGAATGCTTGGCCTCAGTTTTTAAAATTCAAGGGAAGTTGCTACAAGCAGATGGCAAGCAGCTTCTTTTTGTTTTTTTCCCTACTTCCTCCCTAGGGCAGAGGGAGCATTGTTGAAATATATTTGATTATTTGTACTTGAAATTATGTAGTAAAATGTTCTTTTTTTCGAAGATTTTTTGCCTATAATAGAAATTATCATAGCAGCTTCAGCAAGGGATGAGGAGAGAGGAAACACCTTCCAGTTGTTGAAACACTGACAATTCTTTCTAAATACTTAATTCTGTCTCTATGAAATGTCAGTCATGATGTTCCATGGAAGAACATTAAAATGCATTTTTGATTAATTGGTGAACAAATTATTTCCCATTTGATCTGTCGGCATTAACTTTAATTCTAATGCACTTTCAGTGACTCTGGGACTGTTCTATGAATTTAAAATGAATTTAGCCTTTATGTTTTAATTTGCTCAGCCACCTTATCTAAATAGAATATTCCAAGGTTTGGAACAGCTGAAATACTGCCAGCAATTCTTAACTCAAATTTAAATACTTCTGAAATCAATTTAGAGAGAAAGTAAGCTTACTCTTTGATTCAGCAAATGTGTTTTCCAGCTTCTGATCTTTGGAAGTAAATTATTGTTGTTCCCACATCATTTTTTTCTAACCTGTAGTATGTTATTCAGTAATAAGCTCCTAAGAATACAGATAAAATATAACTGATATTATTTTCTGCATTTTTGAAAGGAGTTTCACAAGGATATTTTGATTCAAAAATAACTGTAAATTTGTACATCAAGGTAAAAATTTGCTTACTGCTCTCTGTTTTAAATAGCTCATTTGGAAGTATACAAATCTGCCCCTTTGGGAAGCTGGATGTTCCTGTCTTGCAATATTGCATATACACAATCCTACATTCAGGATGGAAAAAACCTGAGTAGATATTTGTATCACTTTCTTCACTGTAAGATCTAAACACTTTATTTTCTGCCAACATGGCAGATTCTGATCTCTCAATCAGATTTTACTGATTTCATAGTGGGTCCACTACCACTTGAGTAGTCATTATATTGGAGAAATTGAAGTCACCATCTATATTTTTGTTGTTAATAACAACAATAATTTTAATTGAGAAATACTGAGTAGTTTTTACTCACTTTTTATTTAAGCAAAGTCCCTGCCAAAACCAAAAATTTATTTGACCAAGGCTTTCAAAATTTTTTTCCCTTTAAATAAATTTTCCTGTATTTTTCATCAAAATTTTAGATATATATCACCTCCATAACCTTCTTTTATAAGCATAAGCTTAGCATGTTTTTTTCAATATCTCAGAGTTTTTAGTTCATAATAAGGAGAAATTCTCATTGATTGCTAGAAAAAAAATGTTTATTCCTAATGGATTACAGTTTAGAACAACTGTTTGAACTAATATTTGTCTTAATCAGTTTGTATAATTCACCTTGGTAATTACAAAAAATTAAGGAGTTCTTTTAATGGAATTATATAAAAAACACATTCCCGTGACTTCTTGGCTCATTTTTGTCTTAGTGGGTGTACTTTTCACATACTTTATTATCTTATTTGCCTGAGCTGTGGCAGCCTTTTGCATCTTAGAGACCTTACATAAATCATTAACTCCCATCTATGTTATCAAAACCTATTTCTCTAGACACTGACTGTTCCACAACATTGAGGTTAATGAGTAGTTCAGTGCAAAGTGTAAATCACATATTTAGTTATGTTTGATGATGCCAATATATTGCCTCTTAGAATCTCTGTCCATTGTCGTAACTTCCAGAAATAACATCTGCAATGTTTGCTCTTGTTAACTACAGTAACTTAAGATTCTCATTACATATGCAAGGTATACAATGTTATGAAAATTCACTAAATATCCAATGAATATGAAGTACATACACATTGTCAATTGATACCTGTAAAAATTACTAATGATCATAAGCATAGAACCTTCCAGGTTTTTAACCTTGCTTGATTAGACACAATTCCTCTCAAAAATAAAAAAATGTAATGCCAAAAACGATTAGACGTCAGTAATATACAAGTCCACGATAATGGAAATTTAACTGGTAGCAAAATACAAGTATTATCAAGCAGAAAACAAGTAATTGCTTATGAAACAATCCTGTATAATCTTCAAATCCCTCACAGTCCAGCACAACACTCCACTTTTCTCAAGTCTGTATGGGAAAAATAGTACGTATTTCAAGTCAAATGAAAGTTAAAACAAAACTTATTCCATACATTAGAAATATCACAGATTTTATTTAACTAAAAGCAAAACACTAATTTTGCCATATATATAGGACCTTAATGAGAGACAAACATTTTTAACCAAATTGTTTTTCCACCAGGATTAAATTAATGACATATAGCTATAGACCAGAGAGTTATTTCCATGGTCAGCACTTCATGTCCTGTGTGGGCTACATCTATATTTCTGCCTGAGAGGTTTGAGATCAACCTTGGTTTTTCACTAATATTTTACATTTCTGTTGTTCAAGTCCTTAGAAAATAGCACTTTATGTCTTTTGGCCTCTAGCGACTGAGGCAAATAATTCAGTCCACTCTTAGTCATGGTTTGCACCATGACACTGAGCAAGTATTCTTATTCTTTCAGCAGTTCACACACACACAGAGAAATAGTTTATAGCACATCTTATTCATATTGACAGGATGGAACCAGCAAGGACTGCAATGTCAAAATAATTGACTTAAGCTAAAAGTCTTAATTCTTTCACACAACACTTGAGTGTACAATGCCATACAAAAGATATGGTTATGATTACTGCTGAAGAATTACCACATTGGAAAAGGTCTTTGTGTTGATATATTTCTATAGGACTTTTGTGTATATTCTAAATCAGGAAAAACACAAAGATCCTGCCCTACTGTCACAGAAAACAGATTTATTAGTTGCAAAGAGCTATAGCTAACTGAAAAATGCTAAAGTCACCTTTTAAATCAACAGCTTTAGAGAAGTGCAAATTAAAATTTTGATGTAAAAATTATTCCAATTAATCACCATGAAATAAAAAAGCTATCAATCCCAAATAGTGTGCTCTAGCTTTTCTCTAATGAACCCTCTCTCATTTCTTAGAAATAGTGTTTGACTAGGAAAAAAATAGCGTGCTTTAAGTACAAAAGCATCCATCTTTCTGATAATAACCTAACTCCTCAAGGAAAGAAAAAGATCCATACTTTTAGGAACATAAATACAGACTTCCTTCAGAGTTACAGAGTTCTCACCTAGTACAAACTCCAGCTTTTCTCTGCCTGGATCCTCTTTCATGCATTGTTAGCTCACAAAGCTTTGGAAATTCATAAACTCCATGCTCAGAGACTCTTGAAGATACTTCAGCCCACTTGGACTTGTTTTAAAATACCTTCAGAAGTCCTGGGGATAGGGGATCTGGCACAAAGGCTAATTGCTTCCTAGAAGTATAATACAGTACACTATAATAGCCTTTCTATTCTCTATTTTGTGTACCTATCCATTATACAAAGGAGCTCCACAGCCACTTCATTGTCACAGTGAGCTGCTGCAAACTGTTGTGGGGATATAAGAATTAACAGCTGAAACATGGAAGGCTGGAATTTCTTGCCCTGGCTTTGTCACAGAATATTTCTGACACTGCAGGCTCACTCTGATTTTGCTTTGAGGTGTTTGCTGTGTTTGTTCACTCAACAGATTCTGTAGCCAAGTTAACCAAGAATACTTTTTGTAGTTTTGAAGCAGAGGTTCAACATCTTGACAAGTAAAATTATTAATCACTGCTTTCTTTGAAGCAAAAACCTGAGATGGAGTAAAGATTTCCTTTAGAGACTTTTTTTGTTACTGAAGTTGCTACTGATGTAAAAGACAACTTTAAAGATTTTCTAGAACCCACACTTGTCCGTCAAAGTTTCCACCACTGCTGTGTCAGAATGAATGCCTTTATGATATGTCACTGGGTGGGCCTGAGAAGATTCATCACCTGGTTTGGCTGTGAGCAGAAGTGTTCACACAGTGAACAGTGAACACCTGCCTTTTACTGCCAATCAGCATTTGAGAGAGAGTTCCATCACTTTTGAGTTCCTATTAGTTTTAAACACATAGACTCTCCGTGGCACATTATTCTAAATCTGTTCACTGTACAAAAACATTAGCAAAGATGGAGAACATAGATCATTATTAGCTCTTGACAGAGATGGTGCTTTACAGCACTAAATAAACCAGGTGACACTTAAACTCAACTGCCCAGAATTTGAGGATAATCAGACACTGATAAACTCTATCATGTCATGAACAAGGATTCAAAAATTTTTAAGTGTGTTTTCAGAATTGTTTTCAGACCTGCTTTTTCTGAAGATCAGTCCTTAGGTTTCTTAGCTGTCACACTTATGCTGCCAAGGTTTTCAGAGGTTTTACCACAGAGTCATAGAGTCATTTGGCTTGGAAAAGACCAGTAAGTTCATCAAGTCCAACTGCTAACACTTCCACATCCACCACTAAACCATGTCTCTAATATGACATCTGACAGCACATAATTTTCCACTGTGTAAGTAATATACATTTAAGTTCTGGTACATCAATGCCTTCCAGTTACAACAATGGCACTGAAAAGCAGAGATATGGACAGAATGAAAGGATGATGCCACAGATGTGTGGGTATATTTATCTGTTTTCAGGTGCTGAGACACTACATTATACATTTGTCTTTGCACAGTACCAATCTAATTTTTTTAGTCAATTAAACGTTATTAAATAGGTCATGCTGCAATTTTTTTCTGTATCTTTATCTGTACAAATGACTGTTTTGACTTCATGAGAGTTGAATACTGTGTGTTTGAATTACCTTGGCAGAACTTAAATTACCACACGTCCTTTGAATACATTTATCAAAGTAAGCCTTTAAAACAATTAAATTAGATATATGACCTAAATTATTATATCCAATTTTACAATATTTTGTCCATAATTGACATGGTCTGAATGTGCAACAGAGATGGTTGATTTTCAGCAGGGTTTGGAGAAATTTAACACTGTAGTTAAATGTCTTTTGAAGTGTTAAAACTGGATTGGCACTTCCTTTCATTTTTCAGATAACATGAGACCAACTCATTTTTATATTCTTTGGAGAAACATCAGAAGTGATTAATGAATGGTACTTAATGTGAAAATGAAGGAATGAAAATCATGAGCAAAAACAAGTGTCTCCTTTTATCTTATCACAGCTAGATAATTCTTTATCTTCCTCATGATCAGCCCCCAGTTCTTCTTTCAAGCTGGCTAAATATTATTTAAACATTGAAATTGACCAAGTTCTGATTAATGTAGAATTACAACTGCAGTAAGTAAGCAACACATACAGTAAAACAAACAGAATGACAAAATCACAGAACAAGGTTGAAAGAGACCACAGTAGGTCATCTGGTCCAGCCTCCCTGCTCAAGCAGAGAAACCCATCATATTTAACATGCACAATGTTCCCGGGATGGAGAAACCAAATTCAGCCCATCATTGGAGATCAAATTTCTCAGCAAGGATTCATAACATTTACATATACATTTACCATTTCCCTAGATGAACAAATTTTATATATACTAAAAAGATTCCATTCAAACTCAATTTCATGTTAAATAGAAAAAAAATCTTGTAATACATACACAGAACATAAACTGAAGTTTTACTACTGTAAAGTGAACTGTAAATAATGATGCAGTACAGAAAATAGAAAAGCTTGATTTTTTTTAAACAAAACAAAACCCATCAGAAATATGTTTTTTTTAAATTATTGATTATTTTTAATTTTATCATTATTTACCTAAGTACCAATAAATAACCAAATATGAAACTGTATTTTTGAAATACATTAAAACATTTTAGTTCCAAATTATTTCACATTATACAATTATGTATTTATAAAACAAATACTTTGAAATAAACTTTTTCCCAGGTATATAGGTCATAGATCCGTAGTAAAAGTATTAATCACAATCCTGCACATCCTTTCCATAGTTAAATCACATCTAGAATGCAAAAGGCAATTTCTGTATAAAATTTATATAAAATTTCATGGTAATTATTTAAAATAAAATACTTTTTCCATAGTTTATTTTCTTAATATCTTCTCTGTCACTAGTATTTTAACTGCAAATTTTTTTAAATTTATGTGAAAACCTACTACAACCAACAAGCAGCTGAAATAAATTAATGAACCTAAAAGGGGTACAGGTTTCAGTGATAAATTTCAGTATAAGTCCAATAACTATTAAAGATGAGTACTTGACTATGTTTATATCTCAAAAATAAATAATTGTGTTGTTTCAAATAAACTGACTTATGGTGTAATTAAATCATTAATTATCATTTTTCTCTACCTGGTAAATCAATGGAGAGGAATTTTAAAGAAATGTAGATATACCTGATAGCATATTTTAGAAGCGCAATAATTATTTTTAGGTACCTTTATTTTTTTTATTTTAATAATAAAGTATGTGCTACAAGTATGGTTTGGTCAGGCCTGCATTGTCAAATAATTGAGAAAGTAATCACTGATAACCCAAAAGACCAAGACCATTAGCAGAAACCAGCCTGGTTTTCAGCACTTTTGTCTGCAAACACTCATAAGTTGCATGCCAGAGTGAGAATAACAAATGTATAATGGTGCCGGTTACTTGTGTGGTGCATTGAGCAAAATCCAGTAAGATGATCATCTATACTAACAGTAGTGTTCATACTTTTAGTGAGCAGGTGGAAGAAGGAATGTAGAAAAATTATAATTATAAGTAAACTCATCTAGTGTGAGTTTGGAGGAAAATCCTTTAAAAAACCCCAGAATATAAAGGAAATGGCAAAGTCTATTACCTTTGGTCATAGAACAAAAATATAAGGAAAATTATTTTTAAATCACAAAGTGGCTTCAGATATTTAATGAAATATGGACATGAGAATAGGCTGGGAAAAACTTAAGTATTCTGAACCTTCACTCATTTTTAGTTTGATCATAATAAGAATATAATTAACTGTCTTTCTCTTCACTTCACTGAGATGTATTTATTTTTGCAACTTGATAATATCTTTTCCAGAAGAAAACAGCACAAAATAGAAAAGATTGCCCTATCTATAGAGAGGGTCTGGATGCAATCTGAAGACACAAGAAATCTCACTTCAGTCTTGTCTTTACAAGACTTCCAGAGCTGTTTATAGAACAGAGGACAACATAAACTCAGTTGCAGAATTCAGGGGGCATCTCTGATGCTACTGGGATGAACAACTAAATTCCACGGGACAGACATGATTTCATTACAAATTACATTTCAATATGAAATGCCAGCCCATAAAAGATGTGATTATGAGTCTGAAAGATGCAGAATTTTATTTTAATAATATATATATGATATAATTATATATATATATATATATATATATATATATATATATATATATATGTGGGTTTTTTTTCCTTTAAAAAGTTTTTACTTGTAATAGCATGTGCATTAACCTCTTCAGTTTGGATAATTTCTATATGGATACTGTATGCATAATTCCACTCTCAAAGAGAAGATTGCCAGTAGTATAAACATGTCATTATGCAAAGTAATTAGATGCAGAAAAAATAAATAGACTCAATGCTGAGAGCTTATAGAAGTGCAGATAAACAAGTACTCATAATGTTTTTTAATAGATGTTTAGAAAAATCAGCCATATCATTCAGGTTAATGATTTAGTTCCATCAAGATTTGCTGTTATGGGTTCAGAATATACAATTATAATGCTTATAATTCAAAGTGAGAAAGCCTTGATGCCTAAGTTTGTAGTTTGCTGATCTGCTGAAGCAGGCTTCACAAGATCAGCAATCAAAATCATCCCTGTAAACATATAAAGGTGCTTTGTTCAAGCTCAGAAGTGGTTCTAAAAATCCTTTTCTCCTTGTAATTGTAAATTATTGGGGTTTTGCTAAGAGTCCAACAAATACTGGAAATAATATTTTCTTTTTTTGAGTGAGATATAATTGTTCGTGTTTCAGCCTTGACCTGTTATTCAGATCTGTATGGATAGCAAACACCCCTCCAACTACGTCTGGGGATTCCTTATTTTCCGATCTTCACTAACTGCAATAGCTTGAAGAGGCTCTCCTGTCCTTTTCTGAGTCATTAAAGTGATCAGTCAGGATGGTAACAGCCAGTACTCTTCTTCTTCTTTTGTTGGTTTGCTTGACTCTCACATTGGCTAAAAGTCCAAAGATTAAAGCATGTCTATGTTAATAAAATTTTCTTTGAGTTTTATTTTACCCCTATAAATGTCTGTAGTGTATGGAGTTTTTTTTATCTTAGATGCACTCAGAGGTTTTGATGAACTGTTAAAATTGAAATTGAGCTTAGCCACATTGGGTTTTGATGGAAATAGACACAGATCAGGGACTGAAGTCCATTTAAAAGTACCAGTCATTTAAATAAGATCTCATCTACCCAGCTCTTACTCAAGGGATGATTCTGGCATCCACTGTGAGAACAATGTAAAATGTAATTGTCATAGAATTATTTGTGTGTCCAAAAGCTCTGCACTACCTCTGCCTGAGGGTCATGTATGTGCTGTAAATTCACAAACATGCAGACTTAAACTCTTTCCAGTTTTTCATCCTGGTAACAGATTTGGGATGAGAGATCAGAAGGTGTTAGTGACCCAAGTAGCAATCACTACCGTCCAAAGATATTGGCATGGGGTTCCACAGTAAGCAAGGTGGGTTCTGCTGACCATTTCTCAGAAAGCAATAAATAACAAAATAAACCCAGCTTTAGAGAGGAGAGTAAAGTAGTAGGGAGATGAGTGATGCCAGTCTAGACATCCCAGGCTGTGCAGAAACCCAGTCCTGAGGAGGATTTGCTGTGTAGAAGTGAGGCGGACAGACTCTTCAACCAGACTGACTTAAGTATCCTCTTCCCTTGGACTGGCTACATGGGTAGCCTTCGTATGTCTGTTCTGGACAGAAGGGGGCATGAGTGTAAGTAGTTTCAAAATTAATAAAGTAAACGCAATAGAAATGTGTGTTTGGTTATACCTGTACAACCTATTTCACATACCAGAGCATTAAGCTAGTGTGGTTTTTTCAAATAAAACTTGAGGGTATGAATGATAATAATGTGGTGGGGTATTCTCATGGTCATTTGTGCAGGCCCATGGCAATCACCTTGTTATAAGGGAGCATGTCTTAAAAAAAAAGAGGCCTTTGCAGTCTGTTTATTTCCTACTTTATCCATGGAACTTCAGCTTCATTCAGTGGACAAAATGGATATACAGGGCAGCAGAATTAAGGTCCCACTGGGAACAATAAATCTGGTCTGTCCTATTTTTCAAGTGCAGCTTGAATTATCTTCTATTAACAGAGAATACAGGGAGTAGAGACTGTCAGTTAATTCATTCTTATGTCATTAAATCTGTTGTCCTGAAAAATAGCTGAAAATAGTAAGAAGCCTTAGTTTCATTGTGTCTTCAGGTTATACAGACCAGATTCAAACATTAAGGCAAACAGCATTTCTAAGACCTCTAATGTCTCTGCTTGGGTCAGTGTTGGACCAAGTGTTGCAGGCAGGTCTTGTTCTTCCACCTGCAATGTAAAGGCAGATTTAAGATGTTAGAGATGCTCCCTTGAGACAAAGCAAACTGAAGGTATTATGGCATGCTTGCTGTGTCATTGTCTGCTTCATATATATTTTAGAGTTTCTATAAAATAATTGTGCTGCAGTTTTAGAGGTACACTTGGTTTACTGAAGTTATCATGGAGTGCATTGCATTTTGTACAGCATCTGTCTGTCTTATTCATGCTGAGTAAAAAGGTATTCCTGTAGATAACTGATTTTGTTATAGGTCAGGCAACCATCAGATAAAAAGATATGAGAAGTTCCAATGGCTGTGGAACTTTTCCATTATTCCAGGTTTAAAATAATATAATTTCATGAAAAATCAAAACTTTGTGTGTGGTGACTGAAGAAGTCTAAATAAACATGAGGCTGTTCCCTCCCCAGCAGTAACGATGGCTGAATACAATGACAGGCATTAAATAAATTCCCTTTGACACACAAAATTTCTCACCATCCACTCCATGCCACTTCCTGGTAAATAAGGTATCCTCCAAACTAATATCCTTAAAAATCTCTTGAATTTTTGCTAAGGTTAACCTCTTTAGAGAGAAATCTCAGGGGTTTTGGCCAACTGCTGCTCCCAAGGTCGCTCTTTGCATATGAATTTTGTGGACTAAAACCTGTGCAAAACCTGATGAGTGTTTTGAACCTTTAGGATGTTGAAAACTACTCTAATTTCCTCACAATCACTAACTGTATAGTCTGAATTTTCTAAAACTTTGAATCAATAATGTATTTCCAATCAATATATATGGTCATGTGTTCATGTTCATAGTCCTGGCCCAAATTTTTAAAACACTTCTGATCAAAATAGGTGCTGGTGGAGGCTGCAAGGATGTCCACGAGGAGAGGCAATGACGGGCACAGCTGAGACCCCCAGCCCTTGGCAGGCAGAGATGAAATGGCCCTGCCAGCCCTGAGGGGAGAGCAGAAGGAAGAACAGGAGGAGATTTCTTTTCCTGGAGAGTCCCCACCAGAGTAGGTGGGTATCTCCTGTGGGAGCTATAGACTCTGCAGAGGAGCCCATGATGGATCTAGAGTGGCCAAGAGGGGACAATACAGACACTGATTATATCACCCACATCTGCATTCCCCACAGCAGAGTCAGGAAAGGTGGGGTTTGGGAGTGAAGGAGTGAAGGTGAGCATGGGGGACACATGCCATTTTAATTTTGTCTTTATTCCTCACTACCTAAATCTATTTTAATTAGTAACAAATTAATCTTCCCAAAGACTAGTCTGTTTTTCCCCAGAGGTAGCTGGTATGTAATTTCCCAGTCTTCATCCTGACCCATAAGCTTTTGTCATCTTATTTTCTTTCCAGCCCTGTAGAGGATTGGGAGTGAGGAGTGACTGGATAGGGGTGTCTGGCAGCTGGCCGACATCAACCCAACCCAAACACTCCAAAAAAGGAATATTAAATAAAAATACTCCTTTTGAATTGCATAAAGTTGAAAAAGTACATTTTCAGGCCCTCAGCAGCTTGGAAGACAGGCTGAATTTGATGTGTTTTCACAACAGTGTTTTTACCAGTAGTTTATATGTGTAATCACATTTGTGTATTAAAGAAGACACTTCCATAACTAGCATAAATTCCATAAGGTTGTTCCAACTTTTTCTCAGCATATATTTTCTAGGTGATGGTCACTGCTTTCCTCTCCCCTCTCTAGAAAGTTTTACTTGCTTTCAAGGCTTACCAGATGCCACATTTGTCCTGTGCTGTGATCCTTCACCTTTCTTTAAAGGATTCCAATTGGAAATGCCCCATGAGATTAAATGGCATACTAGGACACCACCCCCAAATTAAATGAAAGAGTTTCAGATCATGGAGGGAACATAAGGTATTCATCCCACAGTAGCCATTCAAATATGTCATTCACCATGAGTAATAAAATTTTATAGGACAGCAAGAGACATGCTATTCTAAGCACCAAAGCATCATTATTCAAGAGTAACCTCCTTTACTCTTGTTCTAGGTCAAAAGCAACATTGTGCTGTTCTGGAAATTCTGGAAAAAGAGAAGAAAAAAAAAGTGCTGATCTGTAGGCTTATTTAAGATCAGGTATTTATTCTGAAAAATTAATAGCAAATAAAAAAAAACAGATGGGGAAAGGTGAAAAGAACAAGGTGATGTAACAAGGTCAAAGTACACTAGGCAGGTTTGATCAAATATTTTTGAATTGGAACTCAGTCTTCCACAGTGTGAGGGTTTCTGTTGAACAGGAGTGACCTAGAAACTGGAAAGAACACACACACTGCCAAAAATAGCCAGAAAAAGCGAGACAATAATAGCTATTCTGCAAAGGTCTTGTTTTATCTTTTCTCTCCTATAAAATGTAGAAAAAAAAAATCTGAGTCTGCCAGTCATTGCATTGTGTACTTTGTGATTCTATATATATTATTTTTCTCTGGACTCACAAAAAGAGTATCTCATACATAAAGTCATAGTTTATAGTAGTTTCTTTGCGTCTGCTTTATATCATCAGTAAAAGGAATCAGGAAAAAAAGTAATTTTAAGAGATAAGAAAAACACGTATTTGAATTGTTCTTTGAAAAGGTAACGGGTCATTGTGGTGAAAAATTGGGAAAGTTAATTATTTTGTATTGTCTTTAATGAGTGATGATGTGTCCTTCCCAGCTACATCTACTTTTCTGGATGTTGTCCTATGAAACAATACTTGAATACTTCTAGTTTAGTTCATTTGAAAGTCAGATTTGTCAAAATACTTCTGTGGTTCGGTTGAGGGACAGTGTTGCTGTTCCCCAAAAAGTTGTTTCTTAAAGTGCTAATTTAAAAACACTAAAGAGAAAATATAGAATTGACATGTATCAAACTGCATTGCACAATTTTATTTTATGATTAATATTTTCTCTTAAGAGAAAGAGAAAACTGCTTCCTCAGAAAAAAAAAAAAAGAACATAATGATTTTTGTGAAAACTTCTCCTCTTGTTTTATCTTTACTAAATGTATTACAAAAATTAAGCAAATAATAGTAAAATTAAATTGGGAATATCATGCTATATTTTTTAATAATTGCTGATTTTATAAGTATAACATAACAATTGCACAACTTCCATGAAAAATGCTCAAAATATGAAAAAAATCAGTATTAGCATGTGGGTTTTTTGAGTTTATAGACCTTGTTCTATAATTCAAAATTGAGCAGGCTCCAGGTGGATTGTCTACCTTTGATATGCTTTAGCAACTCAGAAAGATGTTGAAATGTCATACCTTGAAGTGAGGATTTGCATTATTCATATTCCTTCTTTATAGTTTACCTGTTTGAAGAGTAATACTTATAATTTGAGGAATGAAATGTTGTCTAAAAAGCTAAGTAGTTCATCAATTATTGTTAAAAAACAGAAGAGTAGTACTTTTTTCTGGACTCATAAAGGACTCATAAATACTGTTTAAACAGCTCTTTCAGGTGGGAGGTGAAATGCAGAGGCTTCAGCTTCAAGGAGATTTTAAGAGGTTGTGCAACCTAATATCACAGCTTGTGTTGGGATATGTGTGGCAGGGGTCAGACTAAATAATGAAGACAATAAACCAGACCTACCTTGTAGTGCTAACACGGCAATTACTGCACTTTCTTCCTTCCTATCTCCATTCTGTGGATGCAGTAATGTAGTTCTAGTTCCAAAACTAACAAGCAGAACAATATTAGAATATGCAGCTGTTCTTAATAGCTCATTCTGGACCATAAACTTTTAGTTTTATTTTGAAGCACTAGGTTTTCAGATCTTAATTTCAGGTTCAGTTAATTTTAATTATTATGTAATTAACCATTAGTGTGGAAAGTGTTGTGAATTTTTAAATTAAATTGGTTTGAAATTTGACCATTGAAATTATAATTTTGGACAATAATTGATGAAAATAATAAAAAGTTGAAGTCCTTTTCCACTCAGGATCATAATTTTATTGTGGAAAGAGATTAATTGTATTCCTATCTCCTGGTAGTTGTGCTCATGGAATAGTATTCTAAACATTTGAGCTAGATTCTAATAGAGAAGACAAATCATCAGTGCAAGAGTAGCTATGTTTAAATTGCAGGCCTCAGGTGTGCACTTTTATATAATATTTTAGTCCAGAATGATGTTCCTGTAGAAACTGGTGGAACAGCCAGAAGCAGCACATCTGAGTCCTATTAGACAAATATGCAAAGAAAATAGGAAGAAAATGAGGACACTAATTTAAATAAATAAATAAAATCTCTCCCTGTCTCACAAGCCCACTTGTGTTTTAAGGAAAGGTACATAATTTTCTGGACATTTTAACTGTTGGTGTTAAATCAAGAATTCAATTAGGACTACTGAGGACTTTCACTGTGTCATTTCTTTAGTAGAAGAGAACCTAAAAGTGATCACTAAGCCAGGAATTGCTATTAAAAGGGCACTGATGACTATGGAAAGTAAGAAGTGATTTCTAAATATTCTTCAGACTAGATTATTTAAACTGAATTGTTCCACTCAGTGGACTATTTATTTGAGGTAGCTGCAATTTGATTGAGTTTATTTTGATTTCCAAGATGAAAGCTGATGAATACACTTTCAATTCAAATCTCTCATAGTTTGTTTGGTTTTTTTTATATCTTACACTTGAAATGGCAGTGCTGCATTGTGAGGAGTTTGGGCATCCTGTCAGCTTCAGGAACACTAAAATAGAAAAATGGGTGATATAGCTGAAAAAGCTGGTGTCAAATACAGATCTGTGTAACTTCTGAACTGCTGGCAAGAGGTTGTGACTTGAGATGCAAAGGAAGGCTCTAACACATAACTTTGTCCATGGCTACACCAATCTCAGTGCTGCTGATCTAAGCAGCTGTGTCAGAAAACGGCTATTGGCTAAAATATAGTCAACAGAAAAAACATCACAACCCCTTTCAGAGGGTCATCTTTAAACTCTTAGTGATACAGGTTCTCTATTATTAATATCAAAGATAAGGAAGATAAAAGATGCTATTGCTGCCTTGAAGGTAATGAAACATCAGGCATTAAGGTGTCAAACACTGTACACTGGGTAATGCAAAGATTCTTGGAAGTATGTGGGATTTTATTTTTTAAATTCAAGATATCTGTATAAAAATAATGAGTACAATTTAATTTTCTTACTTGCTGCATATACTTCAAGCCAACTTTGTGGAGCTTACTAGTCATGGGTCATTTTGATCTGAGTGTTGATGCATATACCACTGTAGTACACTCAACTGCATGAAATCAGACTGCATCACTGTTTATGTTCATATTTGTACAGAACAAATGCTCCTTACTCTAAAGTACCAGCAGGTGCTGTATTGAAGTAATTGCCAAAAATTACAAATAAAGCAGCTCCAAGAGGACTGAGAGCATAGATTAATCTCATAGTTCATTACAGAGATTATCTGGATAGGATATTTTGTTATTCTTTGTCCTTTGTACATAAGATTAGTTTTAAAATACTTTAAAAAATATAGCTAAAATTGATTATTCTTATTGTATGAATGTCATTACACTATGTCAGGTTGATAAGATTCAGTGTTTGAGAGATCCTTTGTAGACAGTATGAGCATCTGGTGGTAGAAGAAATTGTATGTCTGGAGAAAGTTTTATTAAGGACCATAGATAGGACAAATGTGCGCATTCATAGTCACTTTAATTTCTTTTTCTGACATTTTATTTGCTTTCTTAGCAATAAAGAGAGGAAAGGTCTAGCAACCTTACCCTCACAAATATGGTGCATCTCTGGTACATGTATACATATGTCTATATATGTAAGAAAACTAGAGTCAAAAGGCTAAAGGAATATGTTAAATTTACCAGGGGACAGTAGATTAAATTTATGATCTATTGTTTCACTGTCAGTAGAATGGAAAAAAATTACTACTATTCTACCAGAAGTCTTTCCAAAGATATGTAGAGTGTGTCCTACAACACAATAAGTACTGTGTGCTGGTTTTGCAGGTTTAACATTTAGTGAAGAGGGAAGAAATCACCCATAGAAAAAGTTTTTCTGAGACGAGCTGCTGAGAGTTTCCTCCATGTCTGACAAAAACCAATCAATGATTACTTTTGAGAATTGACAATCTGTTAACCCACTGAGCTGAATGCTCGTCTGTGAACGCAAGTTAAAAACAAACAAGCCTGAGAAAAAACTCCTTTGCTTTCCAGCTTTTAAAGAGCTCAATGTCAGCGGGATGTCGACAGCCACGACCTGGCCCAGCCTCGGCCGGGGTCTGCAGCCTCCCCTCTCCTACCCCACCACCAAAGTCAGTAAAAAAAGTCAAGCTCCAGATAAAAAGAGAATACCTTAGTCTTAGGCTGAAAATTCTTTAAGTAAGCTGTAGTGATAGACTATGATACACTAAAATATCCTTATAACTCATTGAAAACTATCAGGGGATGGAGCGTTCTAACCATAAACATGAGCAAATGCACCTGTGTTCAAGCAGGCAAATATTGAAATTGTTGTGATCCACTGAACACAGAGAGACAAAAGTAATGAAAACCTTTTGCCCCCAGGAAAGAAAAAGAAGACCTCTGTTTCCAAAGATGAAAGAGAGATAGATAAAGAGAACTTTAGCTTTTGAACAACTCATCCTTAAAATAGTACCCCCTAAATTAACATGGCCTATAAAAGCAGCTGTGAAAATGTTGTAAAAGATAAGAAAGACTTCATTATTACAGAGCCTGGGCTGTTGCTATTCGTAGAAATTAAAAACCAGAAGAAAACTATTTCCTTGCAGGAAAGTCTCCATAGCATGGCAAGAAAAATTCCTCACTTCAAGTGAGGTAAAGACAATTTTAGAGATAGTAAATTAATATTTTTCTCTCTGTACATTGTCAGTGAGAAAGAAAACAAAGTGTAGAGAGGAAAGAGAAGTGTTCTAAAAGTTTATTCTGATTATTATTTTTCTTTTGGTTCTGTTAATAAATTTTTGTTTATACCCTTCAAAGTTTGAGCCTGCTTTTCTTCTCCTAATCCTATCTCACAACAGAAAATAAGTAAGTAAATTCTAGTAAGTGCACTAGCATTTAGCCAACACTAGACCCACTATATTATTTGGTGCATTAACCAAAAATCTCCAATTGGTGAACCAAAACCACTATACAAAATTAGTGTTTCTGCCCAATTTCAAACTAAAACCACCACATACTATCTGCAACATCACTGCACTGTTAAAGTGTTGGTATTGTGGTATCCTGGTACTTTAAAAATATTAAAAATAAAAAATATTTTGTCTTTGGATTTATGTGGTTATAAGAAAGAGACAATGGAATGGAGAAAGATATGCAAAATCCCATTTTTTTCCTGGGTTTTCTACCAACAAACAAATTTCCACAACAGAGATGAAAGCTTGGCGGATAATGTTTGACATTTTATAGAAAGGATGAAGTTTTCTAAGAGCTTTTTTTAACTAAGAAATTCAGCATGTGTGTTCCATAATGGTAGGAGTGTACAAATACTTTTGTCAATATTTATTTAGATGCTAGCTGACCTCACTGTTTCTCCTAGATCTGACTGTTACGAGATCTTTCCTGAGAGATCCACATCTTCAAGTGAAAATTCCAGCTTATTAAAGCCAATGGTAAAACTCCCTAGGAGCAGCAGGGGCTGACAGCAGTGGGAGGTAAATGCTTCTCAGGTGGGAGTCATGGTGTGGTTATGTTTAACCACCGGTTTGGTTTATCTAGGGTTCCAAAGGTGATGCCTCTTGCACCTCAGTGAAGGCATAGCCAAGTTTGAACAGGTACCCCCCAGGCAATGGTCTGTATTGTGCCTGCCCAGGGTTCCCAAATTCTCTCATGGTGTGTCCTTGTCCTCTCTGCATACAGCCCTGCCTGACTTTAAATAAGGGGCAGGGAAAGTACTGCTTGTTCTTCAGCCTTCAGAAAACCAAAATTCAGTTTCCTTAACAATAAATCTGTCATAAAAGATTATGGGAAAGAGAGGTGAATGTGTAAGGAGAGCTTAAAGCAGGGAGCCATAGCAACTGAACCTAAACCTGATCCAGATCTGAATGCAGATTACTGCAAATCAGTGCCTAGCAGGCTACACAAGTTGAAAGAGATCAGGCTTATTTAAAAATAAATTCAATTATCTTGCTTGATTCTTGGAGGCTGAGTTTTAAACCAATATTTTAAAATTTGGTTTAGTAGTATTTTATACCCCTATAGTTTTTTATCTAAAAAACCCCTCCGTAGTTTGGTGGCAGACTTGAAGACCAATTGCTTCAGGCTGGGTTTGAGGTTTTTTTAATATTTACATAATAAAGTAATATTAACTTAAAAAAACAACCTAAACCTTTTTCATGAAGTTTCTCATCTGGTTGGACAGAGGCACAGAGTCAGAAGTGATATATTATAGACATAGAGGAACTGTTAAACTCAAGAGTTGTAATAGCAGTTTCAACTGACTTACATTGTCACTATTTTTTATTCAGTTACTGCCTTTCTGACCCTTGTAGCTACCAGATTTCTGATGTGTTGTAGTCCCAGACAGGTGAGAACCCACATCAGGACATGTGATGGCAGTACGTGTCTGGCAGATCAGAAGACATGATAAGAAAGGGCTACATTGTGCTCATCTGATGTGTTTGATATGCACTGCAGGCAGGAATCTGTGAGCTTTAGACTTAAAGTTCATGGCAGCCCAGTTGCAGCACCGTGACCCCACACTTATGCCATGGTGGGAGCTGGTCAGATACTGTGAGCTCATCCATTACAGCAGAGGGTAACCAGCAGTGACTGGCTTGACAATGCACACAGGAAAGTTGTCACAACCTGCCACAGGCATACAAAATACCTGTAAGGTCAGCAGTATGAGTCTAGTACAGAATGAGTATACTTGACAGATGTCTGTTAAATAATCTTTATTTCCAAAAAATCATGCATCTAATATGTATCTTTCAATTTTTTGTTTACATTAGAAATCTATTAGTGAAGGTAAAATGCCATCTTCAAAAACACACCAAATAAAATTATATAGGACAAAATTATATATAGCACAGGTTTAGAAAAAGTTTTCATGTCTCTTTTGAGCAGAAACCATGTACTAAGGTAAGGATAATTACTTCCAGTAAAACAGAATTTTAGTCAGTGCCACTGGACCACTCTCCATCAAAATCAATGGAAAGATTTTATTTATTTGGTATACAAGGTCTGTGCAAAACTTGGCAATGAGATTAGTTACCTAAGTAATGCAGGTGTTTGAATATCTGTAGGAGTATTCACTAGACCAAAATCATAGTCCCTGGATCATAATTACATCACAGGCTTAGTTTAAGCAGTGATTGCATAGGATTAAAAAAAAAAAAAAATCCACCAAACAAACCCTCTTTGATCAAGCAACCTCTTGACAATCATAGGAAGTAATGGAAAAATTGTTAGTGCTGTATTATATAGTATAACTAGGTTTGTAGCAACTGTAAAGTTTCTTGCTGGTGGTGAAATAAGTAAGTGCCAGTCTCCCATTTCACATATAGAAAGAGCAAAGCATAATATTCAGTGAAAGATAAATAAATAAAATGTCTGTGTGGCCAAGCCCAGACACGGTGGTGAATGGAGTTGCCTCCAGTTAGTGGCACAACATAACAGCACACAACACTGGTGTTTTTGGGGCTCAGTATTGAGGCAATTTCTGTTTCTTCATCAATGATGAAGAGACTGAGTAAACTCTCAGTCAGTTTGCAGATGGCTGTTGTGCTGGTTTTGCACACATGACATTCATTGGGAAAGGAAGGAGACATGCACACTAAACCAAACACAACTGTTTATCTGCTTGGGGGTTAGGAATGCTCTGCAGAGGGAGTTGCACAGGGGTTAAGGCTGACTGTATCAGGCTCAACAAGAGGTGTCCTGCACTTGGGTCACAACAACCCCAGGCAGTGCTATGGGCTGGGGACAGAGTGGCTGCAAAGCTGCCTGGCAGAAAAGGACCTGGGGGGTGCTGATTGACAGCAGCTGAGCATGAACAGCCAGTGTGTGCCCAGGTGGCCAAGCAGGCCAATGGCATACTGGCCTGGATCAAAAATAGTCAGGCCAGCAGGACCAGGGCAGTGATTGTTTTCCTGTACCCAGGACTGGCAAGGTCACCCCTCAAATCCTGTGTTCACTTTTGGGCCCCTCGTTACTAGACAGACATTGAGGTGCTGGAATGTGTCCAGGGAAGAGGAATAAAGCTGGTGAAGGGTCTGGAGCACAACTCCTGTGAGGAACTGAGGGTGTTGGGGAAAATGGAGACTCATGGAGACCTTATTGTTCTCTACAACCACCTGGAAGGAGGTTGTGGTAAGGTGGGAGTCCATTTCTTCTTCTAAGTAATAAGTGATAGTACAAGAGCAAACAGCCTCAAGTTGCACCAGGTTGAGGTTAGATATTAGCAAAAAATTTCTTCACTGAAAGGATTATGTTTTGAATGCATGATTAGGATGATCACCCAAATCTGAAAATTAAGGAAATTTTGATTAACATGCAAGTCTTATTTTTCTAACTGTTGCATATCAAAGTACTGGTGAGAGATGTTGTCTGGATGGTTTAAGAAATGGATGAGCTTTGCATCTGTAGTAAATGTTTTTAAAGTTTAATCTAGGTGTTAGATGTTTTATGCATGCCTGTTGCAAACATGAACTAATTAGAAGCTTTGGCAGAGCAATTTGTATCCATAGCTCAGAAAAGGAGCTACATTATTTAGCAGACTAACTGTGCATACCTATACAAGTATTTCTTCCTTGATGCCCTATCAGGTGGAAAGATTGATGACTTTTTGTTTAACATAACATTAAGCAGTTTGACAATTTCAATGTTTATACTTGTTCACCACAGTAATATTTGCAATCAACCTGTATACTCACCAGTTCCACATCTTTGTTTTAGTTTCCAGGCATGAAACTTAGTCTATAACAGTAGATGGGCAGTCTTGTCTTTTTGCTAGTCTCAGATAAAAACTGTGGGCTTAATTAATTTCTCATTAATTTTCTTTTCATCCAGCTCTGTTCAGGATGTCAGCATTTGATTGTTGCAGTTCACATCCAGAAGCACAGATGAGAGTTGTGAAGAATGTAGTAGCACTTTGGGAGTCAGTGCCCCTCAGGTTATGTGACTGTATTGCTGCTAATCCCATGAGGAAATGTGACTTATTTCTGCACTCTTATATGGATATCTCCAAGTCACAGGCTTTGAAACAGCAGAACAAGTAGTAAGATCCAGGACTATTGCCACATTTTGCTACAGACTTTGGTGAGTAAGGTGGGATTTTTAATTTGTTTCCATTTTTTGGTTGATTTTTGTTGCATTTCAGTGTTTTTTATTTTTTTTTTTTTTTTTTTTTTATAATGAAGATGGTGATCTTTTTTCGTAACTGTTATGAGGCCAAGGTATTTGTGAGTATCCCCAGTCTGTTGCCAGTTATTAGTTAGACCATCAGATGTGCTGCTTAAGGAAACATTCAAAGGACAGTTTTCAAGACCACTGCTCTCTGCCAGAGTTTATGCAGCTCAAAAGCAGGGCCAGTCTGGTTCTCCATTCAATTAGAAGCACAAAAGAAAACTATTGCAAGTTTTCCTGACTGTGAAATTTTTTCCTCTGGATATCTCTTTCCTTCCTTTATCACTCATGTCAAATGCACGCCAATGGATTCCTGCTCTTGATCTAGGTACATCCATAAGTTTATTTGATAAGTGATCTTGTGTCTTTCAATACAGGCCTATCCCCTGGATCTGGGAGGAGGGGAAAACAGAAATGTTCATTTGATGTCTGTCTAAGAGCAAATCATCATGGTTCACAATATCACACAAGCTTTTTCTTAGAGTGAGTTCATACACTGACATGACAGTGGAGGTTGGTGGCCACAGCTGACAGCAGGATAAATTACAACCAGGCAGGATTTCTCCTTGCAACATTTAACACATCCACTCTTATCAGCTCAATATAATTCTTTTCTCCTCACCTACTCACAACCCATGGGATTCTTTGTCCACAGTGTGTTCAGTGTGTTAATAAGGTTTTTAATCTTTATATGGTGTTGGCCATCCTGAAGTCCTTCCCAAAATAGTTGGACACTGAAGACCCTTCAGTAGAGCAGCATTTCAGTAGCTCAAATGGACAGACCCTCTTCTGACATTAATAGAGTATGAATTCTTTCTACATCTGGACAAAAATTATTTAGTTAGGACTTCCCTCTTTCAACTTTCACTTTTTATGAAACCTTCTACCCCTGGACTGTAAGAGTTATCTAAAAACTAGTGTAGTTGCACTCACATTTGTGTTATGAGCTACTTTTCAGGTGCTCCTTTAAGCATTTTTGTCTATCCTTCTCCTCATGTTAGCAGCAGAGTGCATGTGTGACTGAAGTTTATGCTCTAACATTCTTTCCCTTCATTTGGGGTGTACATAAGGCTGTCAAAGGATTGAGTTGTGGAAGTCTTACAAGTGGGTGTGTTGGCATGTACTTGTTTCCTCTTGGAGGTCCTAAACCCTCTTTTTGGTCATATGATGGATGACATAAGAGAGATGACTGACATTAAAGAAAAATTTAAAAAAGGACATGTGCACCCTCACTGGAGAGAATGACAGATGGTGTACACTAGAAGAGTTCATATTTCAAGGGGTTTGAAGCCTCTCTGAAAAAGAAGATGACAACCTTATGTTATAAACGAGAAAAATGAATTTTACTGGTAGTTTAACCAAGTCTGTATCTTGCAAATGCCTGAATTAATTGAGTCTCCATGTATGGCAAATGTTTGTTGCCCTTCAGAGGAATTTATAATTGCCACGGCTTGTTCATGCAGTTGACAAGTGGGTGTACATACCTTGCATTTCAAATATAATAACAGTCTTTCAGGAGAGCTATTTTGGGAGCAGGTGATTTTGCATACCAATAACAAGAAAGGAAATTGCATGCACTGTTGAGGCAGACAAAAATAGAAAGAAGCAAAATTGATAAGTGGCGCAGAATAGTCTTGCTATATGGTTGGATTCTGGCAGTAGCAACACAGAATGTTTAATAACAAGGCCTACACCCATGTCAGACAGGCAGGGTTCGCTCAGTATTTTTATTCTAATAATACTCATGATGCCCTGAAATGGTCTTTTATGGCCTTTTGGAAGGGTCTTGGGCTGTACTGGTTTGCTGTGCACCAGTACCAGTTACAATAGAGAGATGACAACCTTAAGTGTGCATTATTTTCTCTGCTATTATATCCATACAGGTTTACATAAGCTGATAGCTTTTACAATTTTAGAAATTAGCAGGGAGTCAAACATTATAGATCTGCATAATCTAGAGGCAAAATTTTGGTGTAAACCTTTACTGAAGTGGACAGTTTTAACTCATGCTGAAATAGACAGCTTTGCTTCCTTGATCTTATCCATTCATTTGCATAAAATTTGATTTAAAATATAGAGAATTCCAACTTCATGAAAGAGATTACATCTGTTAGATCTCATCAGTAGTTCACAGTAGAACTGACTTTACTACAGCATGCTTCTTTTTGGCTTTTTCATGTATCACAATTTTTGATATCCAACTCTCTTCTCACATCTGCTCAGTGTTTCGAACATACTCATTTTAACTGTCCACTCCACGCCAAATTTTCTAAAATGTATGCCACCAACTACATTTACTCTTGGTTTTGGTTTGTTCACAGTCATCTTTCTTTCTTACTCTAAACAATTATCTCATACATGAGCCCTTGTAGGTTGTTTGTTGGAGGAGGAATAGATAGAATAATTTAGATACAGAGTTTGGTGCAGTCCTAATTATCAGTCAGTCTTGATTCTTGTTCAAATACATGCATGCACTCAGAGGAACAAACAAGTATTTATTCTCAGAAGTGTTCAGGTAGAGTCTATAATGTTAACTCTGAACAAAAAAAAAAAAAAATCCCTGTCTTTTTACCTCTGGTGAAGAACTTATTTCCTTGGGGTAAGGTTTATGACTGGCTCAAGTCTGGGACACACTGCAGTGGGCAGCAGTTTCTACAGTACCAAAATGTTGCTCTGAATAAAGAGGCTTTTCAGTGGAAGAATTAGCCTGGAAAAGTTGTGTTGAACTCCCTCATTCATTTTGACACTTTGGGTATCATTAGTGAGGGACCTGCTACGTTCTAGCTATTAATGCTTTTCCAGTATACGGCCACCATATTCAAGTCCCTTCCTAGGTTGCTGTTGATGAACTGGGACTTCAATGTAGGTATGGTCAGCTGAGGAAATGTGCAGATGGATCTCTCCATCTCATTTCTCTCTTTGCTGGAGTGGGATATTCTTATAAAGGATTCTCTTTGGCATTCAGTCTAGCATATTTGTTGGCAAGTGTGCTCTTTATACTTCAGAAACAGTCAAAAACTGACAAATGGAATTCACCTGGATCCCTTTCAAGAGAAAAATACCTTTTGTTTGTAGCCTGGCAAGTAAAGTTCTATTGCAACACTGAAAATGTTATAAAGTTTCCTATCAAATATGTGTAAATTAGAGCAAACAGATGATTAGTCTGTAACTCCTATTTGAAGAGTTAGAAGTAAAGGAAAAAGGAGTCTCCTTTTCTGAAAATATAACAAAACAAAAAAATCAGCCCTGTAAATACAGTGTAAATCAGACAATCTGTTTAGAAAGCATAATCATAAGATGGTAAAGCTCCATCAACACACGCGGATCACTTCTTGTCAAGGAGCTTCCTCTTTGGTATTCACTTATCATTTCTCTTGCTTAATTTTCACTGTATGAGGCCAGCAGGTCAATTTCTTCTTCAGATTTCAGTGTCTGTAATCCTGCTGACTACCCTGCCTACATTTTCCATTTCTTTATTTCCTGTTGTTATTACAGTGGGTTTTATTGTCCTCTTCTTCCTTAAGCCTTGGCTGATGTCATGAGATCAAAAGCTCTGTCACTGTTTGAATGAAAAGTCTTAGCAGTCTTGCAGAGAAAACCTTGTCATTGTGATCCACATGTAATTATTACTTGCCTGCCAGTGTCAAACTAAATGCAAAGTGCCCCTTTCATCTGAACTCTGACTGCTGATTCCTGATCACATCCTACTGTTTTATTAGGGGCTGATCTGTAGTGCTGAAGGCAGACATCTTAACAGAGTCAGGACTGGCATCAGTGGGAATCCGCTTGACAAAGTACTACACAATCTCATAAAAAGCAGGGTATTTTCTGGCTACAGCAGAGTAATACCAACTTTTCCATTAGGCCAGCAGGTAGGTCAGTTTCCAAACTTTTGGGAGCTCTGGCCATTTACATAGACATAAGCTGTGTGACATCTGCATAATGCAAGAAACTCCAAATTGATCAAAGCCAAACATTTACCTAGGCCAGCATTCTTCCCTTGACAGTCAAAAAAAAAGAAAACAAAAAAAATGTTGAAAAGGCCAATTACATATGCTACTTTGAGAAGGCTCTTTTAGCCACCAACAAACTGGGCTAGCCCAGAGATTCCTAATCTGGGGCAATTAAGTAAATTGCACTCTTCTGGGAATGTTCTTACTGTAGTAAGAACTTGTGACTGTTCAAACAACCTGATCTCAGCCCCTTAATGAAAATATTAGCTGATGTTAATGATGTTTTCATCTAACTGATGAAAAAATTTAGAAACCAGGAAAATAATGATTCTTCTTTTACTTTCCATGGTAGCACCCAAGGCTTTAGCATTCTGGGACTAGATAAAAGTCTGACAAGGGGAAACATGAAGATTTAACACACAAGTAAAAGGGAATAAACTGGCCACTGACTATCTTATTGATTTAATCTTTGCTTTACCTTCTTCTTTACTAGGAATTTAAGAATACAGTAAGGTGTGGAAAGATAATTAGGAGGAAAAAAAACTGTAAAGAAATACAGACAAGAAGTGTTAACTCATATGTGATAATTTTTTTTTGGAGGTGGTTAGGTTGGAGGAGTATATTTCATATTACAGAAAATTGAGTTATAGATCCAATCTAGTGCAGGGTAAGTTTTAACCAAGCCTGTTATCATTAATGGGACTGTTTATGCCTATGGAACTGAGTTTATAAAAAAATCTCTGCTGATTTGAGTGCTTTTAGACAGTTATTTGAAGGAATAAAAAAAAGAACAAAATTCTTCAGATTTGTTATTGAAAAATTATTTATATTAACATGGACAGACACAACTTTGTGAGACAAACATAAAGATTATAAAAAAATATTCCTAGAGTAGATAAAGTATATTAGATCCCAGTTCCCTTTGAGAATTTAATGGAATTTGTCATGAGAGTCCATTGTTAAAATTAATGGCTTATGCTGGTTAGAATGATATGCTATCTAACAGTCAAATTTGTTTTTGATTTAGAACTTATTCCAGCTAATTCTAATTTCCTAAATGACCTTTTCATGAAGTATACCACAGCTTCAAGATTAGAGATCTTTTTTCTAAATTGTAGTGTAATTTTAAGCAAGTTGCTAGCTTATCCTTGTCCTCTCAAAAGAAAAAAAAAAAAAATATATTTTCAAACTTTTGCATAAATGTTACTAAAATTTACCTACAAATAATTAATAAAAATTGTATATAATTCGCTCATTTTATACTTTTTCAGAATAATTGTACAAAAATTAGGGGCATTTTTTCCATATTCTATTTCTGCAATAATATTATTTTTTCTGTTAAGTTGGTTTTTATTTTGAGGGGACAGTGTTGTGTTATTATTTTTTTTCCCAACATAATTTCAAGCTTATTAAAAAAAAATACTTCCCAAATGCAATATCATTCCAGTGTGTAAGGAAAATTTGGAGTTAGGAAGATTGAGGATAACTTCATGACTTGCTTAAAGGAAGAGTTTGTTTTCTACAAAACAAAGCAGTTGCATATTTGTAAATGGAGTTGGATGCTTGGCTGCTAGGTCCATGCTTGGACAAAGTGAAGTTTTTAAGGCCATAGTTTTACCCTTATGAGCTGCTTTTGTAAAAAATGACAGAACAGTATTGACAAACAGCACAGAGCCACTGGTGATTTAGAAATGCTCCTCACATTTCCTCTTTTCTGTTGCTAACATTATTTTTTGTTGAATATATTAACTGAAATATCTGCTTCTGACAAAAATAGAGCCCATTTTTCTGATTTTCCTCTTGATTTAAAAGATCTTCAAAGAGTACTTTTCTTTGCATTAACCCTTAAACCATTCTTTAATTACATAGGTGTTTCTTTCTTAGTTCCATTTTTCTATGAAGATGTTACTGTAACTGTGGCAGAAATAATTTTGATTTTGCATTACTTTCATTTTCAGACAAAAATTCCTAAGGATTGCAGCTTGTGGTATCAGGAATCTGTATATCTGTGCCTTTGATATGTGTGCAAAACTGTGTAGTGCAACAATTCAAAACAAGAAGGAAAAAAGCTGTGATTCCTTGTTTCCTAGAGGCTTTCCATCATTTATATTCACCAGCAAAAGGTTGGCATGCACCTTAAGGACTAATGATAATGAAAAATGTTGTATTAAAGACAAGAAATCTTTCATAACTTGCATACTAACACACTGAACTCATTACAGCTTGTCTTACTACAGCATGCTCTTTTATGTCTGCTGTAATGCACTTCATTTTCAAGAGACTGACGTGCAGTGGTTCTGTAAACATTTTTTCTTTCCCTTATTTTCACAAGCTGCCTTTGGTTGTCATAAACTACTCACTTACTGGATACAAATTAGGCACTAGGGTTTTCTGCAGTTTCTGACTAATATCATGATCTGAAAAAATATATTTAAAATGTATCTGGGGCAAGTAATTGTTTTCTGTTTTCCTGAAGCAGAGAGTACTGGTGATGTTGTAGCTCAGGAGATGCTCAACCTCAGCAGTTTTATTAAAATAGTGAGTTGTTTGTGGCATTGGCTGTTGGGTTTTTTTTGTTTGTTTTTGGTAGGATATGCAGGGAAACTGCTCCTAGTTTGCCATTCTAGACATTATCATGCTTTGAGTAGTCAATAGCAAACATATATTTATAAAGTGTTTCTTGTAAGTGTTTAAATTGTAATAACTAACTCCAAGTTGAAATTTGTAATGCTTTGGAAGTGAAATACAGTTTTCATTTGTTATATGCTATTTCTGTAAGTGTGGCAACAGCTCCAGGGGTACACCTCTGAGATTTACTATGACATCTTAATTTGCCATTCAGCAAAGCATTCACTTTAATTTTTCTCCTTAAAAACAAACAAACAAACAAACAAACAAGAAAACAGAAGAAAAACAACTAAAACACCAGTATTAATATTCTTAGCTGCATTCACTACAAGTATCACAATGAATAATTCTTTGCTCTCAATGTGCCTTCTACTTCCTGAACAACTCCCACTGAACTCTTGACTTAATAAAATGGATAAACACATTTGACTTTAAACCAATCTCAATTATAGAAAAATAATGGAAAGGTTGGAAATGAGCTTATGAATATCTGTAACATGTCTCTCAAAAACATTTTCTGCAATTGATTTTAAGTGACCTGTGCCAAAAACTTGATGAAAATGGAAAAATGTCATGCAGAGGGAAAAAAAAAATAATTGAATAGTAGTTGCAGTTTTGCAAAGAGCTCTGCTTCAGTCACTATGAAATCAAATTGCTCTGATTAAGTCATAATAAAAGTATGTTTAAGATATGAAATCATTCCATTTTAGTTGTCCTAAAGGACTTGTCTGTGAGAAATACTCCTTGCATTTGAAAATGTATTTTTATATTTTGAATTGATTAGGTTCAGCTTGATTCTTTAAAGTTCTCTGAACTCAGTGTTCTGTGTCTCTGTCAAAGATAACAGAGATGGCTTAAAATATACTCAGCTACTTGACATCATGTTTAATATAATATTATGATTGACCAAGACTGCTGCTCTCAGTAGAAAATTGACTATAAATATGATATTATGAGTTTTCAGAAAGGCAAAAATAAAATTTAATTTTAAGTTAAATAAAAGCTTAAACTATCTTTAGAACTCTGAAAACTGAGTCTTGTTTAGTATAATCTTAAAGTCTGTAAGTAAGGTAAACATAATTTACTTTTATTCCTATAATAGAACAAGAAGAAATTGACATAAACTAACAGTACATTTCAATATACTGCAACAAAAGATATTTGCTAACTGCTCCCATTTTAAATGGCAATAAAACAGACTTTCAAGAACAATTAAGAAGTCAACATAGTTGAATGAAGAGAGTAATGGCAATAAATACACAGTATTTCCATTCACCATTTGAAAAAAAGAAGAAAGCAGTCAATAAATTCGGTAAGAACCTGCTTACCACCTTTTAAGCTAGTTTGGAGGAGAAAATAGGTAAATGACAAGAAATTATGCATTCTTCATACTAAATGGATTGGTTTGGTTATTTGTGGGGGTTTTGGGGATTTTTTTTTTGGTTTTGGGTTTTTTTGTGGTTGGTTAGTTTTTTGTTTTTTGGGTTTTTTTTAATAAAGGCAAGGGGAAGTGAATGATTGAAAGAATAATATGCCAATAAAGAGAAAGATTAAGTAGCTTGAGGCTGAGGGTGCAGTTCTTTGGAGAGAGCTTTGGAAAGAAGTAGTAGAAAACCTTTAATAGTCCATAATTAAGTAATGATGTTGACATCAGTGATAATGGTGGTATCAGAGATCTGCATGCACTGTTTACAGAACCGTTCAGAAATATCTGTGGTTGATACTATTTCACTGTTTGTGACATTATTTTTATATTATTCAGTGTAATGTCATTTTCAAACTGTAACATAAACCAGACTGCATAACCTAGTAAATTAATTGTGAATCTGAAACCAGCCTGTTTTCTGTGTCCTACAACAAGACCAAACTTCCAGATTAGGCTCACCAAAAACTTGACATTGTCCTGGATTTAAGTAGGATAGAGTTATTTTCTTCCCAGTAGTTGGTGGAGTTCTGTGGTTTGGATTTAGTACAAGAACACCATTAATAGCACACTGATGGTTTAGTGTTTGCTGAGCAATGCTTACCCTAAATCAAGGAGTTTTCAGTTTTCCATACTCTGCCAAAGAGGAGGTGCACAACAATCTAAGGGGAGCACAGACAGGACAGCTGACCCAAATTGGCCAAAGGGGCATTCCATACCCCAGAACATCACACTCAGAATATAAACTGAGGGGAAACTGGCCAGAAGCCATCAGTCCCTGCTAAGGGACAGTCTGGACATCCATTAGTAGGTGGTTAGTAATTGCATTGTACATGACTCAATTTTCTTGGGGTTTATTCTCTCTCTCTCCTTTTCACTACAATAATAAATATTAATGTATTTTAATTTTTCCAATTATTAAACTGTCCATCTCTCAAACCATGATTTTTACCTTTTTTTCTGATTCACCTCCCCATGCCACCAAAATGGAGGGAGAGACCAAGTGAGCTGCTGCATGCTGGGGTTAAACCACAACAAAAATAAAGAGGCAGGATGAGAATAGTAATGGAAGCAGATATCACTAAATTTAGATAATGCAGTCTCTCAATATTAGATGGGGATTGCTGTGTCTGGTGCAGTTGCCTTTCTCAGTCCTGGCTGTACATTGTTCAAACTGGCCTGAAATAGCATTGCTGTCCTTTGAAAGCATGAATTTAAGGTAAACCAGAACATATGTTTGTCTACCATAAAATGCTCTGGTGTCTACTCTGGAAGCTGAACAGTGAGCAAAAAAACCCATATTTGTAGCATACCCTTGGAGGGAAAACTGCACATGGTAAATTGGCCAGCCATCCCAAGCCTTACTTTGACTTTGTGAAGGCAAGTAACGTTGTACATAGTCAGTTACTTATGCTAAAATCACCTTGGGATAAGTCAAAGCTACAGCCAGCATATTTACATCAGGTTTTATTTAGAAAAACAGACAAATTAGGCCAGTGACAGAACTTTGGGTCCTGCCATTTGCAAATATCTCCTTTTTAATTATAAGACTTATATACTCCACTGTGAACATTTTTAAATTCTAAAAGTTTCATTAAATTTTGAGCTCAAACAGCACAGCAAGATAGGGATTTAATCCTTCAAACTCTGATGATATTTGCAGGTCCAGGTCCTTGACTGACTTCTTTTATACTTATGGAAATTTAATGCAAAGCTTATTTCAATTCATGTGCTACATACCAGTGACACATCAAAAATAGTTAAAATTTTCCTTTTCATTAAGAAATAGAAAAATCAGAATCTGAATTTAAATGAAAATACTGAACCAAATTTAGGTATTTCTTAATGGGAAATAAAAGCATGAAATTATATCTTCATGTAAATGTGAATTTCAACTTTATGTTAATGAAAAATATTTTTCAATTATATAAAAGCTTGCCTGAACTTAGTATGAATCCAGTAAGGACATTTACAACAAATATGATGTAAAGCTCTGGTGAAATACCTTTTTTGCTCTAAAATACATCATAAAAGAACTAGGAGTATTTTACTATTTCCTCCACTCTTTATTTTAAACAAGTATTTATATCCAAATCAATCTAGATAGGTGAAATTAATAACATTATACAGCAGAAGGAACAGTCAAGATACCCTCAATTCCTTGTATTTTTTCAGGAAAAATGTAAAGGCAATGACAGCAATTCCGTTATTTTGCTCTTATTAATGTTTAAGGAGACTGAATCAAGGTGAGATACAGAAATGTTCCATCATTTTATGTGTCATAAAGGCAAGGGAAGATATTTTTGCCAAATAACTTTGCTGATTGGAGGAACGATCAAAAAAAATAAGAGTTGTGCAAGATTGAAAATAATCTGAATTCAGAAGGACAAAGCTGAATAATTTACAGTTATGAAAAGCAAGAGGACTGAAAACAAAACTGGGAAAAGTTATTTGAAGTCAATGTTGCAGTAAGTCGAGAAAGAAGCATTGTCTTCAGTGTAGTCATAGTTTCTTAACTGGAAATACTGAGTCACTCAGAAGATCACACTCCCCACAAATATCCTCCCCACCCCATTTAAAGAAAAAAAAAAAAAAAAAAAAAAAAAAGCAACTAAACACACTAGTGTCAAGCATAATGCACTTTGTTACCCTTTTAAAAAATCTGGTTTGTACAATAACTGCACAAGTATCTTTTCAGCTTTTTTCTTTCCATAAACATAGCTGTTAGAAACTTCATTTTTTTAATAAAAGTTACATTTTCATGTAATGCTGGGCCTGGGACATGAGAAAAAGAGACATGAAGGCAGAGATAGGGCCCAAGGAAAAAGAACAGCTAACTGCATCAATTAGTGTTGCAAACACAAATAGTCCCATTAGCCTTGTTCCGGTTATTCCCTCAATATTAATTCATATTCAAACATTTAGAGACATTTAAAAATTGTAAACAAAGAGTTGGCTGGGCCCAGGTAAAAGGAGGGCAGGGGCAATGCTCGTTCTCTCGCTGCTGTTGTTCGGGAAAAGGAATTTGCCATAACCCAGCCCGGAGCTGCTGCTTCTCCCGTGGGATGAGCCTCTGCTCGTGAGAGCAGCCACTGACCTGGGACCTTACTAACACTTTTCTCCCTGGAAGAGGCGCCTGTGACCATCGGCTCGGGTGCCCGGGAATCGCGATCCCGCCTCTCCCTGCCCTGCTCGGAGCCAGCTGTCGCTGCTGCACCCCCTTCGCTTCTTCGACACCGCTCTGGGTTTCTCTGCTCTGGAGTCCCACAACCCCTGCCCTGCCGGGACATCCCCGCAGTTTCACCTGCTGCCGCAAAGCTCTCTGATACATCTCCTCCACCAGCCCGGGTTCTTTTACTCATTCCTGCCATTCCAGCTTAGTGCTCTTCAGAGTCCTTCGGGGCACCGGGATCGACCTCCCCAGGGCTTTGAGATGCAAAGCCTCTCCTCCCTCCTGTCCTGTCTCGGCTGAGAAGGCTGTCAGGGGTCCCTGGTTCTGTTTGTCATATTGATTCCATCGTTGTTGTTGTTTTGTTTGCCTTGTTATACATACTAGTAAAGAACTGTTATTCCTCTCCTCATATCTTTGCCTGAGATCCCCTTAATTTCAAAATTATTATAATTCATAGGGAGGGGGTTTACATTCCTCAGTCCAAGGGAGGGTCCTGCCTTCCCTAACAGACATGTCTTTCAAACCAAGACAGTTGATAACTCAGTATAAGGTGTTTAAAACAACAGAAAAAAAAATCTCTGGTTCAAGTTTACACATAACCTGTCCTAATTTTATTGCATCAGCAAGTAAGGATTCAGAAATTTGCACAGATCATGGAATCACAAGACTATCTAAGTTTGAAAGAGATAATTTTTTTACTCCTTATAAGACTACCTAACGCTAAATCATGTAGCTAAGAGCATCATCCAGACACTCTCTGGACTCTGACAGGCTTCAGGCCATGACCACTTCACCAGGGGGGTCTGTTCCTGAGACCATGACCCTCTCAGTGAAGGAGCTTTATCTAATGTCCAATCTGAACTTTCCCTGATGCACTTAATTTCCTCCTCTCACATTTTATTGTCTGTCACCCAACAGAGGAGATCAGTATCTCCTCTGTATCAGTATCTACTCTGCCTCTTGAGGAAGTTGCAGACCATGGTGGGGTCCCACCTCAGTTTTCTCTTCTCCAAGCTTATCAAGCCAAGTGACCTCAGACTCTCAAGACTTTTAATCATCTCAGTTGTGTTTTTCTGGACACACTTGGATGACTGATGTTCTCCTTATATTGTGGCACCCAAATCTGCCCCCAGCCCTTGAGATGAGGTGGCCCCAGTGCAGAGCAAAGCAGGACAATCCCTTCCATTACCTGGCTGGTGATGCTGTGCCTGATGGCCTTCCTGGATTCTAGGGCACTGCTCACTCCCATTCAACTCTCCATTGACCAGGTCCCTTTTCATGAGGCTGCTTTTCAGCCTCTTGTCACCCAATTTGTATATATAACCCTGATTTTCCCATCCAAGGTATAGAATCTGGCACTTGCTCTTAAATTTCATATGGTTGGTGACTGCCCAGCTCATGACTCTATCCAGGTTCACAGCTCCTCCTAGTTCAGTATCATCAGCAAACCTACTTCCTGTGCACTTGACTCCTGCATCCAGATCATTTGTGAAAATGTTAAAGAGCACAGTCCCTAAAAATGAGCCCTGGGGAAGCCCACTGGCAGCCAGCCTGATGTAACCCCATTTACTATAATCCTTTGAGCATGATCTGACAGGCAGTTGTTCACCCAATGTATTATGGACTTGTCTATGGACTAATATGTGGCACAATGTGCCCAGAAGTGTTCCGTGGAAGACAGTATCCAAACCTTGCTAAAATCCAAGACCACCACATATACTGGCATTCCTTGATCAGCTAGGTGGGTGTTCTCATCGTAAAAGGAAATTAAGTTGGTTAAAGCAGGATTTATGCTGGAAATGGCACATGACTGTCTTTGTTGCCTCTTAGCCGTTTTTCATAACCTCTTGCAATTTCCAGAATAACTTTGTCCATAATTTTACCAGGCACTGAAGTGAGACTTACAGGCCTGTAATTATCAAGGGTCTTCTTCCCATCCTTTTTGAAATCTGGGCTAAGATTTTCCAGCTTCCAGTTGACTGGAAACTCAAGGAATCCCAAGACTTAATGAAAAATCATGGAGAGAGGTCCCAAAATAACAACAACCAGCCGTTTCATTATTCTGGGATGATGAAACAAGAATAAACAGGATGAATATTTAAGAGGATAATAATGTATCTAAATGCATTCCTCTGAGTAAGTGATCTGGAATACCATTGCCTTGATAAATAATCCTGTATTTGACTTCATGTAACAAAAAATTTTGTGTTAAAAAGTAAAAAAGCTGTCAGGAGCAGCAGTGATATATCACTCTGAAATGCACTAGCCATTAGCTGGGGTAAGAACAAGGGAGAGCTTCAGATAAATACAGAGAAATTCACTGCATTGTTAATCTTGGGACATCTCTCTGAATAGATGAATAGCTTCTCTTCAACAGTAACAAAATAAAGAACTCAGTGCTAGTGACACCTGTGACAGGTTGATGCTGGCCAAACACCAGTTCACCTATGAAAATCATTTATTCATCCTCTTTGGCTATAGTTAAGCAGAGGAGGGGGACAGAAAACTCTTGGGGTGAGATATGGATTAGGAGAAAATTCTTTAAGGGCAAGATAGATTCAAAACTTTAAGAGGTATAAAGGAAAAAAAAAAATTACCAGAATTAAAAGAGGATAATGAGAACTAAAACAAACACTATTCCACCCCATCCCTCCTTTACTTCCCACTGACACCACAAAATATGGGATTTTTAGTCTGCTACTTTTTAAGGTTTTTCTTCAGTTTGCTTAATGAGAGGGGAGCATTTGCTTAATGCTATGCCATGAGGCCTTCCTACGGGAAACAGCTCTCTGTGAACTTTTCCAGCCTGGTTTCAATTTTCATGGCTAACAGTCTGCCCGGAACCTATTTGCAACATGAAGTTCCTCCCACAGCTTGTAGTCTTTCCACAACTGCTTTTCACAAGCCATTTTGTTTTTGAGGTGCAGTTTTTAAGGATGAGCTGTTCTAGTACAAAAGCAAGGGTCTTCTTCTTCTATCTCTGAAAGCAAGGGCTCTGTCTTTCTCTGTTCAAACCTTTCACCAGGCATGAGTGCCTTTTTCTCTTGGGCTGCAGGTGAATGCTGCATTCCTCCCCCCATGCACTTCATGAATTACAGGGAAACAGATTGTTGTGTCATAGTGCTCACCTTGGCTTCCAGAAGAATTTCAGCTCTGAAGCCCAGAGTGCTTCCTCCTCCCCCTCCCTCCTTTGCATCCACCTCAGTGTTGCCATATTCTTCTCCTCACGTGTCCTCACTTTTTCCATTTCTCTAACTAAGGAGAGAATACATCAAACCATAATGATGAATTTATGAGTATATAGTTGCTTTTTCTCTTTGTGGAGCAGCTCTTTTTCTTTTTTTTCCTTGTCATTGGATAAATTTCTCTATCAGAAAAAAATATTTGTTAAGATGATGTCACTACTGACAGAGAGAACTAACAAAGCTGGAGTGACCCACAATAAAATAAGCCATATAATAAAGTAAACACATTTAAGACAGATAAAATATTTCAATTAAATTCTGACCAATTAGTGATTGACTTCAGCTTGGTGTACAATAAATTTTAGAGTATTTATTGTGTGCATTTTTAAGGAGACAACCTGTTTAAGGGACGACAGAAATTTCAGGGTAATTGAATCAGTTTGGCACCTGGGTTTATTTCTCTTTAGAAAATAAGGTATGCATTATTTTTTCCCTAAGTAAATGTACACTCTAAGAAGGATATGATTGTTTTCACTAAAGAAAGACAAAAACCCAAAAAACTCCATTAAAAAAAAAAAATCCCACCCTAAACAACCTGAACAAACAAACAAACAAAAGCAGCTTTGTCATGGTGTTGCTAAGACATTGATTTAGTGAAGGAGACTCTCAGAATTGCAGTCCTCTGTTAGTGTCACCTGGTGAAGTATGAATATTCTTCTGATGCATCAGCTGTTAAGAAAATGCATGTTCATTCATATTCAGTGTGGGGCTTCATCTTTCCCTTTGTGTTCTTCTCTTTCTCATTGGAAAACTGCAATGATATTATCTGTGTACATGACTATAACTATCCCTAATCTAAAGAGTTATATCACTTGAATTATTTAAGGAAAGAAAGAAAATATGATAAATTTCAGGGTAATTTTGTTTCTCAGGCCATATCCTGTCTCTGAAATGCTGATACAGATCAGTGGAACTACTCAGTGTGTAAAATAAAATATACATGTAAGAGTGAGGTCAGAAGTTAGTTGCAGCAGCAGATAAAACAAATACATTTGACTTTGTACTGAAGGGGACTAGGAGACACTGCATTGGCATTTACAGTTTATCAGGGGAAAGTAATGATCAGCTAAAATATAACCACTTTTTGCTGACGGTGTCTAAGGCTTCAATACAGCAAGACTAGCTCTTATTTGGCTGCTAATTTTCATTTCACTAGGATGGTAACCTAGATGTGAACTAGCAAGCTAAATATCTTCCTGAATTTGGATTTTTTACCTTTTTGGAATCAGTGTGATGCTGGAAGTAAGGACTAATAATTTCATTTTTATTTTTGCCATCTAGAGTCACAAGTCTAATTTAGATGTCTGCCTAACCGTGTGAGGATCAGTGATAATTGGGCTGCAAATTACACTCCTCTTTGTTTGCCATTTGGTGTATTTTAAGTTTTCTCTGCTGTGTTGCGTATGTTTACAAGTAGAGGATAATTAGTCTATGATTTGTTCTATAGATAATATCAGGATCAGGGATATGGTGGCACAACCATAATAATGTTTTTGTAAACAGAAAGCATTATTAATGGTGACATGGCTGACTCAGCCATTAGAAACACAGATGACTGAAAGAACATATTCTAGCAGTACATACGGTATTTCAGTGTACACACACACATGCATAAAGCTGTAAACCAGCTTTGAATATACCTGTTACTCTCTGGTTGCTCTCTGGTTCAGTTGAAGTTAAGAGCCCCTATGTCTCTGAGGCTAGATGTCACTAATCAGCTCAAGCTTCTGGAAAATACAGTAGATCCAGATTTTATCCCTTTGAAGTGACTCGGGAGCTACATTTACTTCCTCCTACTGAACCCCTGTGAAAATATATAAACATGCTGAAATAATCACACCAGTGATTTTGAAAACCAAAAATTTGCAGTCCTGACTTTGTCCTTGGTTTACAGCAAGTTATATCACCAAAGGATCCAAGTTCTTTAAAGTTCCATTAGCAATTAGGTCTCTGGCTGTCATGTGGACTGCATTCTTTTTCTACTTTACCCTCTTTCCTTGAGAAGTGTAAGTTTAGAATTTTGAAATATATTTTGATTGAGGCCTTTTTTTTCCCCTGCAGTGGAAATACTGCTGAAGGGTGTTCAAGGCTAATGAAGAAAAAGGTTTCTTACAATTACAGAAGACATTGAAGTTTATGATGGCCCTGATTTCTTAGGAGAAACTATTTCATGGTTTTGAACCACCTACCTGCTGGATGTACGGTCTTATACAGGTGAACTATATCTTTATGGCAGAAGGTTCTACTGCAGTGGAGGAGAAAGTTTATGACTGAAATCTTTATCTTGGAACTTCAGGTCATCTATTAGCTATGCTGGGCTTATGACATGAAGCACTTTAAGTATAAAGAATATAGTTTGAGACCAGGTCATTTGGTCTATCCAGTCACATTTTTCCTATGTAGAAAAAAAGAGAGGAACAATTTTTACCTAGACTTTTCAGTATGATTTTACATTCCCAGGCAAAAATTAATATATAAATGCAGCATTATTGTATGTTAACTTCTATTTGGAAAGGATTTAAAGCAGCAACTTGCACCATAATGTGCAATAATGTGCAATAATGTTTCTAATAAAGTTGAGACCTATGCATGTTCAAGGATAAGCAGGCAAATGGAGTGCACCATGTATCTGCTGTAACATATACACACATATAAAGATATTGCTATATAAAGCATATTAAAATTACTGCTTATTCTAGCACACACCAGGTTCCATAATGCTATGCCAAAATGCAGAATAAATATTTTACTGGTTTTTCATGCTTGGATTGACTGTTTAACAGGTATATAGAGGACTTTTGTTCCCAAAAGGAGTATTCAGGATGAATCAATAAATCCTAATGTCATCTATGCTGCCTTCTTCCATCTCTGTCTCCTTCTGTGTCTCTCATTGCAAGGTTGTTAGATGTTAGACTTCTGAATTCCAGCCAACTAAAACAACCTGGGCAGCTTTTTTTTTTTTTTTTTTTTTTTTTTTTTTTTTTTTGTCTGTCGAAGGCTGGTAATCAACTTTGGACACAACATCCTCATGCTCATGTATAGGTGCGGTTATTTTTATTGGCTCTAAATATACTCATTTGCTTGGCAATATTAATTATTGCTTATCAGATAAATAATAAAAATTGCCTTCCAGTGGAATTATTGCAAAGCTCCTCTGGTAAATAATTAAACTAATATACATTACCATTCTGTAGAGGAAAGAAGGAGTCAGTCTCTCCTTTTCTTACTGCATTTGAGAGTGAGCTTGTGAGTCTGTGATGGAATAAAGATAATGTTAGATTCCTACTCCAGATAATATAAGATGAATTTATAGCTGCTAAAGGATGATCTGGTATAAACTGTCTGTGGGATAAAAAAAAAAAAAAAAAAAAAAGATGATGGATTTACTTTGATTCTGGAGAAGATATCACTTGTTGTCTCACCACTGGCATGAAGCCAGCATAAATTTAATGCCGTGTACAGCGCTTAATTTGACAGAAATGCAATTGCATCCATATTCCTGAGCTAGACTAAATGTTCACTCTCAAGTTGCCCATGCAATTAAAAAAAAAGTGTGGGCCATAGCCTGGAAGGGACTGTCCTTTGGTAAGAATAAAAATATGGTTTCACTGCAAGTAAAACTTCCATGATCTCAGTAGAATTATATGACTGTTTTTCAAGACCACTCTCAGAAACTGCTGTAAAAATGTAATGCTACTTTTTAGCCACTCTGTCCATACTGCAGTCTAACATTTATTTGAGAATCCTGACCTTGAAGTTTAAAGAAGAGGGGGAAAAGCCAGTGGTGTTTACAGCCATTTCCTTCCCATCCCCTAAGAAACGTAAGCTGACTTTTCTTATAATGCAGAGCAGAGGGCAAGGTCTGCAATACTACCTGTGCACACACCTATCAGTTTCAGAATCTGAATTGCCATTCTCTTGCAAAGGCAATAAACACAGTAATATGTCTTAGATGAAAAGCAAGAAATAATAGGATTTGCTAGGCAGCAGACAAAATATCTGCCTAGAAAAAATGCAATTGGGTAATATCATTACTAGGGAACATTCAGGAAATTAAAACTAAAAATGCAATCTGAACATGTTTAAACTAAAGACTGTTAACCCCACAAACATATTTGGATCAAGAGTAAAATGACAAATTACTGTGGCAGCATAATTCTCTTTTTTCAAAAAAGTGGTGATTTCTAGTATTCTGTCAATTGATTTTCAGTCTCTTGATTAGATAAATCTTCTGCATGTATCTCACAAGTCCTGTAGTAAGGGCCCATATATTCTTGAGGTAAAGCTTTAGGGAGGAAGAAAAAAAATCTGAATAAAAGAATGTCTGTATAGCTTAACTGACACACTAAAAGAGCTCATGTAGAAGTTTTTTATGTTTTGTAAGGCATATTGTCTTCATCCGTTATTGAACACTAGAAACATTGAAATAAATAAAATGCCTATGACAAGAATACCAACCACTATTTGTCTATGCAATGAAGTATTAAAAAATGCTGTCTTTACCGATTTTTTTCATTTTTGTGCTCCTGTAAATGGAAACCTGCAGTTTGGATAACAGATCTTTCTCTTCTTAAGTTCATTTTGTCCTTAAAAGAAATAAGAAATATTAAAATATTTAGAAGCAATTGCTTCTACTTCTGTGTTTTTCCTCTCTCAATTCTTCTGCCTTAAAAAATTGAATGGTGTGGAAATGATTGACAGTTTAATGAAACTTAAACTGTTCTATTATGTTTAATATGGATTTAAAATATTTCCACCAGGAGCAGTATCATTGTGCTGGATTTTATCACTGGGAGGTTTGCCTGCTTTCCCCATGAGTCTGGGTGTATCAGCCATGACTGGCTGTTTTTCAGTGCTCTTCTGCAGCCAGGTTTTGTGTGTTTTCACTGTCCCACGAGTCAGTTTGGTTGTCAGCCATACTGACCACTTCTCATTGTGCTTGTGAATAGGAATACTATAGTTCTTGGAGCAGTAGTTTTTCAGCAGTGTCTAATGTCTCAGCTCTTTTCAGCTGGAAAATTAAGTTCTCAGCAGATGGAAATTAGGCTCCTTTTACCCCAATTTGTTGAAATGTTGTGGTGGTGCTGCACTACTCCAGCTGTTGGAGTTCCCACTCTAAGAACAACACATGTATATATAGAGATATATGTTTAAGCACAGCAACTATAAGTCCTCTTACTCCAAGCTGTGCAAACAGATTTTTTTTCAGCTCTAGACTAAGTCCTGCTCTAGTGTCCAGGAAAATATTTCTTTTCCCCCACTCATTATTCTGCAGGACAATTCTAGGAGGATAGTGCTTTCCTTTCCAGCTCGCCATAGTTTGTTTCTTGAGCTCAAAAGTAGCGCTGCATAGCACAAAATGCTTCCAAGCTAAAATTAATTTTCTGTCCTAAGTAGTACTTAGTCCTCTTCTGCCCTTCTAATGTCATTTAGAGTCAGCTGGCAAGGAAGGGCTAGTTCTGGCTAAAGCTGCCACTTCAAAAATTTTCTGCCAAACTGCATAAACCTGCTTGGTAGAAACATGTCACATATATATAAGGGACAATTTGCAGAAATGTAGTAGAGGACACAGCAAGAGCTGGCTAGCATCTGCCTGTATCTCTGTGTGCCATGGCAACAGAATTGCATGAAGTCTAGAAGGAATATACCTTGGGCAAATACCTGCTGTCCGTGCTGTGACCAGCATCTCACAGTGAATAGGCTGGATAAGGCTTTGAGCAACCTGGTCTAGTGAGAGGTATCCCTGCCATGTCAGGGGGTTTGGGACTACGTGATTCTTAAGGTCTATTCCAACCCCTAAACATTCTATGATTCTCAGAACTGGCTATAAGAATTTATATGCTTATCAATTCAGAGTAATTTTGCCAGCAAATATCACTTCACTGGATCCTAACTGTTCAAAAGGGTGTACTGGACAGCAGACCATCACTCATGTTAGCCTATGCAAGCTGTTTAAGACACACACCACTTCAGGCAGCCCTGGAAACAAATATTTGGGGATTGTAATTTCAAACAGCAGTGACTAACAGTTCAAAGGAATGGATGACCTTAGAATTCAGCTGCTTATCCCAAGCATTTCTTGCTGTGAATTAAATTAAGCTGAAAGTAAATAGAAGTACATAAATACAAAATACAGAAAAATGCAAGGAAGGGATGAATACGGAGGGCAAAAATAGAAAAGAAAGGAAACTCCATGCTTTTGTCTGTCTAGCACGAGTTATCTCTGAATTTTTATGATTCTACTATCAAGCTTCTATATGATTGTGGCAATAAGTTTGCAAGTACTTCATAGTATTCCTAGCCAAGGATCATTGCTCTCATCAAATCTTTAATTTTTTAGTCTGTATCATAGGAAAAGATCCTAAATCCACTTTCATCACTGTTTTTAGAACATGATCTAAACTCAGCTCCCTCCTTTTTAAATGTATCCTTTCCTTAACCTAGTCATTAATTATTTATTCCTTCTATGTAGGTGCTAATACCAGAGTCATGACAGCTTTCACCTAGTCAGACAGACAAGGTGAGATTCATCTCACCTAGTTTAGACATTTGGGATGATAGATACATGCAGAGATTTGTCTCTTAGATAGCTTTGACTTCCTTTGTGAACAAAGAGCAAAATACATATTTTGGGGGAATGAGTCATTGGCTTTATTTTAGACATCTACACTCAGATGAATTACTCTATAGGAATACTACTTTCTTTCAAGTGAGCATAAAGAAAACCCAGGTGACCAGATAAGAGGTAGACATCTGCATTATTGGTCAATAAATCCTTATTTTAACAATTTTAACAACCACTTTCCTGTGGTTAGCCAAGCTTTCAGGAACCTTTTGTAGCTGTACAGAGCACAGCATTCTTTCCTGCAGCTCTGGGAAATGTTTAATCCCAAAGCAAATCTTTCTTATACATGAGTTTCATAGTTTATGCGTGTGCACATTAATCCTAATTGTTCAAATTAAATGATCAAAAGTCTTGCATTCAATTAATGACAGGGCTTTGTTTGTAAACAGGCACAATAGTGGCCTCTGCCTATTGTCAGATCCTGTGCTGATAAGCAGGGTGCATTTCAACAGCTTCTTGCTTCAGTCATTCAGTATCTTTTTCTAACAGTGGTTACTTTTTACCCTTTCTTGAAATAAAGGGAGCTAGCACACATCTTGTCCAGGTTTTGATCCTGGGATTTGCACTTCAGATTTTTTCACAAAAAGTATCTGTGCACTTACATGTGGTAGCTTCTGCTGCTTTGTTCTTATGGTGTAAATTGCAGTTGCAGCTGTTGTCTATGCTGTGTTTTTAACTGTCATATAAAGTTTTATTTAGAAACAGAATCAGAGTTTGTAGGCTGAAGTGTCAGTATGTGAGGAAGGAGCACATGAAAAATGTAACAGTGAACAATATTTTTTCATGTTTAAAACAGCATTCACATCTTCATGAGAAATAATGAGAACTTAAAAAACATATATACATATCTATCTATATCTGTCTGTCCATCTATCTAGATATAGATATGTTCTATTATTTTACCTTCTCCTTTTTCTGGAAATAACTTTCAAGACATCAGTATAGCTGAATCCAGCTTCTTCCTCAGATCATGTCTTTCATCAGAGCTTCGGCATTTCAAAAATATCACCTTCCCATTCCTTGGAGAATACCTAAATCTAGGTATGATAAATTTCAAACCAGGTGGAAGAATTTTTATATGAAATAAAGGTTTCTATACAAGTTTAAAGGGACAGAGAAAAAATGTAATGACAGTTTAGAAAAAAGAAATCAACCACCCAAAATTAATGCAGATGCATTAAAATTAAGAGATGAAATAAAAACTATTATCTGAGAGGGTGACTTGTTGGCTGGGAATTTGCTTCCAAATTTAGACTGACAAACATCCTCATTTGAAATCTATCATTCAAGACCAAATTCTCACCTAGAAGATACCACTCTGAATATCCTCCTCTTCTCTGTCTGCTTTCTATACTTAGAATGACACCATGTTGGGTGAGATATCTCTTTGGTCAGTTGGGATCACAGTCCTGGCTGTGTCCGCCCACCCCCTAAATTCTTCTGCACTCCCAGTGCTGGTGGGGTGAGTAGTAGAAAAGCCTTGATGCTGTGCAAGCCGTGCTCAGCAGGAACTAAAACAGCCCTGAACTATAAACAGTTTCCACAGCACAAATCCAAAACACAGCATCATATTAGCTACTATGAAGAAAATACCAAAACCAAGACAGTATTCATAAACTTCGTTTATGCATGAAATTATTCCAAAGTCTGATACAAAAAGCCTGAAATTTGATATGATTTAAATAGAACTGCTCATAAGAACATAAATTATTTTTAATACTGAAAATATGTTTAATTATTGAAATAAAGAATTACAGCTTTGTCAAATTTTTTACTATAATGCATCCAAATAATCATTTATAGGTTAATTAGTCAGATACCTGTGGTTAATCTTTGTTAATCTGGAAAATTACAACAAATAATTTACAGTTATTTTAAACCCAATACTTTAATCCATCAGAAAATTTTCTGATTATATTGACCATTGCCTTTATCATATGAAAAATTAATTTTAGATAAAACTAGTGTTTAAATGATGAAAGTAATTATATTTGTTAGCATTTGAATTAACTTTGATTCTGCTCTTTTACTGAAGGTCATAGAGTTTAATTGACATCGATGAAGTCTTATATTCAAGGGACCTATGGTTGACACTAATAATGACAAAATCTTCTTTCTGGAAGAAGAGAATTACTGCTGTAGACTTTAAATAACTCGGCATTTTCAGTGAGATGACCTTGTTGTTTGCATTATTCATGGTATTTCTGATGGTAAATATAAAGGAATATAAAGAAGAAGTGATGACAGTGAGATGGCCAGGTCGGTTTAAAGGCCATTGTTTAAAGGAATGAGCAGTCTATATAAGTGTTCTGAAATATGGTATAGCTGTTCATTCTAGTTGGAGTAAATTTTTAGGAATGTTTCAGAAGCTTTAAATATCTTGGGTTGGGTTTTTGTTCTTGTTTTTGTACCTTCTTACTTATGTTCAAAACTTCCAAGAAATAGACATTTGATAATGTGAAATAAAGAGATTAATTGAGCCAGTGAGATGAAAAGATGTATTTTCATGGCTGTGTGAACACACTTTGGAAAATAAATGAAATGAATACTCAAAATATGATAATTTTAGCTGCATTACCAGAACTTAATTTTGTGACATTATGGACACTATGACAGAGACATAAAGGATGGTGATGAAGTTTTACAGCATAAGACAGAAAGGAGTAAGGAAGCCAAGAAAGATTCTAGGAACAACAGTGGTCAGCCTTGGGGACTCATCCTGTGCTTGTTCAGGATGTTTGTTGCAGAAGTGGCAGAAGTGTTCACCTGTGCATTTCTTGAGTGTGTGTATCAATAGCACGTTACTTTACTGGACTTTGTTTTTAAAACAGTGTGGGGCTGAGGGATAGTGAATTACAGAGTATATTTTGTAATGATGGACTTCTTCCTATTTCCTAGAATATTTAGTGTGTGCTGGAATACTTAGACATTGAAAGACTGTCAATGAAAGGTTTTTTCTATAGCCAGAATACCTAGACATATTAAGAAATATAAAATTAAAAAATTCAGACAGTAGTTAGATGCTAGTACTGTTTATTTAAAAAACCATCAGCCATAAAAGTCACGTAAGTTATGAATATGAGCATCCATATGCACAGATGCAAATTACAGCTTCTATTGTAAATGTCTCTCATGCTCTTATTCATGCAAATGATGTCAAAGAGAGTTTTCAATTTGAATTAAGAGAGAGCTAAGAATATATCCTCTGAAACAAAGCCATCATAATCATCATCTTTACATTTTAAACCTATATGTTTGTCTCCCAGAGGTAAGCACACTGATTCATTCTTTCTCTTCAGAGCTTAGAACTTAAATTCTGGGCATGAGATCAAGGCCCATTCCTTACAGAGACCTATTTTTCGAAAAGTCCCAGTGTTGAGTAGTCTTCATATATCATAAAATCTCAGCTACCATTACTCCAGACTCTTAGCTTTTTTTCTGTTCCTCTGTATACCGTTTCCTCTCTGTTATCTGTAGGTATAATAAAATATGGAGGAAAAAACAAGATTATGGGGAATGGGCTGTGTTTTGCAAGTGTGCAAGGAATGCACACTGCAGTTGTGTCCTGCTGTGAAAATAAGAGAGTATCATATGAAAGGTATAGGTATAGGCTCTGAAGTTTACTACAGATGGGGGAAAAGCAAAGAATGCTGTTTGAGGATGACCTCACAGTTTACACTAAGAAGCAATATAGATAGGATCTTAATCTGCACACTACAAAAGTAATGGAGCTCATATTTTAAAGCACATTCACTAGCACCTTCATTTTCACAGTATGCTAGTATCTGTCAAATGAAACAACTATGATTTTTCTGGGCACCTTTAACAAATGAATCCCAATTGTATAAAAGAATGTTGCATTATTTTATCTGAAAGGATATCTCAACAAATTAAATACTGGCAAATAGTGAGATTTTTCTGTACAATGGCTTAAACTATAATTAAAACTAAGTATTACATTGCAGAGGAAATTCTGAGTATGAAAGAAGCAGTCTTCAAAATTGTAGCAATTCAATACCTAGTCTATCAGACAGTCTAGCAAGGACTTTCTTCTTTATAGAAGAAAATAATACATTGAGATAGGTGTATAGATAGATGTAACATTTTGAGGTTACATTCATCCTATACAATTTCCTTGTCATGCTTAATTTACCAGCAAAACTACAAACTATTTTTCATTTGTTTTCTGCTGTTCTTAGCCCTGAAGGGTCAGACTACTTTATGAAAACCAAGCTCTACTGTCTTCTTGGCTCTATCTATTGTCATTCTGAAATTGCCAACATGAGGACAACCCTGATAATACTGTTTTTTTTTTTTTTATTTTATTTTCAGGCTGTTGTTGTTTATAATTTATGAAGCAGAAGGATACTGGGTATTTTGTTTGTTTGTTTGTTTGTTTTCCTTTCCATAAGCTTCACTGATCCTGTAGGTCTGAGAACAATATTAATTTTGACAGGTAAGCTGAATAAACACAATTTTTGTCGTAGGTGGGAAGCACTTATCAACACCAGGGTGTCACTTTGAAGAAGTAACTTTTCTAACCTAATACTTTGAAGTGATCTTTCTTTTCCAATAGTAAATACAATACATTGTAAATCTCAGGGTAGATTCAGCCATTAGTGTCTGCAGGTTGTAACAGCAGCATGCTTCAATTTTGAGGCCAATAATTCTGCTTCGGTGAATACCTGCTCATTTTTTATTACGTCTTTTTAGCTTGTAAACCTTCTGTTTGGCTAACAGCTTCCTGAGCTGAAAATGATTGTCCCTTGAAATGTTCATTGTCAAGCTCAATACTGACTTGGCAGACAGAACAGCAGCATGTTTGCACAGGAGATGCGAGTTTGGGGAAGACAAAATCCCCTTGACTCTTAAGTTGGCAGATGCTAAAGCACAGCTTTCTGGGAGAGCAATTATATAGTGTTTTGCAAGGAGCTGTGAAATACTTATTTATTCTGGAGCCATAATAATCTTTAACTTGGGACTAAGATGCAGGTCTTTAGCCTGAAGCTGTCTAGGTCTCTTAAAAGATCCTACAATCTCTTACTAATACACTACATACTCAGTTGACTCTTTATAATGCCCAGATGGATCTGCTGGCCAAATTTTTTCATGAGCACATAGATTGGTGACAATTGCTCCCCCTTGATAAAAATGAGGCTATGAAGTGTGGTAGAGAGGAAACTCTCAGGAAAAGATGAGGTACCTCCACTATGATAATTCAGTCTGGCTTTGATGCCTCGATTATCCCGGAAAGTTTTGGGGCCTATTGCGTGTTGTACAACACACTTGATATGCTTTTGTTTTAGAGCAGAAATGAAATGAAGATACAAGTGTGTGTACTCAGATAGAAAAAATTATGCTTCACAGAATGCTCTTGAGGAAGGTTGGGTGGGAGGAAATTAAGTCTTTGTCATTGGTAAGGCCACAGATATTCCCAAAGACACACGGAAGTGGCTGGATACTCTGAAGGCTCTGAACGTCTCCAGAGCTCCAGCACAATTCAGAGTGTTCAGTCAACTGAAATTTCATTCTTCAATAAAATGCTTCTCCATGAAAAAAGTACATGAGTCTAACTGAAGGAATCTTGATTAGTTACTGAATTGAGTATTTAATCTTCATCCATTGATGAATGGCTACTTTTTTACTTTTTCAGTACTCCACATAGAGCAATTACTAGCCCATCTTAAACACAAAAATAATACTTCTTGAAATGTTTGTATGGGGAGACTATCTGATAATGCATGATACTGTGTGACTGGTTTTTTTTTCTCCTTTTTTTACTCTTACTAAATTAGTAGTGAGAAGAGAGGGCACCTGATAATAGTTTTAAAAAAGCAGCAACCATTTTTCCTTGGAGTTTAATTATTTGTTGCCAGATTGTTACTGGACAGTCTGAAGTAATAGTCTCAGTAGTAGTGGTAGTCTCAGTAACCTATCACCTCTTAAAACAGATGTTAGAGCTAAAATGAATAGATGTCTTTCACTGACCTGGGGAGCTCAGGAGAAACATTGGAAGACAGTGAAATTTGTGTCTGCAGTATGGATAGGTGATGATGCTGGATGAGTTGTACTTATGCAGATTTCAGCCCATATTCCATGGCCATTACACAAACGAAGTTATCTATATGAATTTGACTCCAGTTAGAAACATGACAGGCTAGAACTTAAGCTAACACACTGATGTGCTTTACATCATCAGGGAGAGGTAAAAATGAGTGAAAGGGTAGCAAAGTGGTACGAAATTTGATAGTCTCATCTATCTCCTTATCTATGCAGGTAGGAGAAGACAGTGAATTTAGTATCATGGTTTCTTGAGCTACACTCTTTTTTTCTCATCTTGGCTGTGTTGGTGGGAAAATTTTCAATTTTCCTTTACACTTGTGAAAATGGCAGTTTCTGCATACTACTTTTTTCTATATCCACAAGCCCACCATTTGATAAAGAAAATGCTACCTCACCTATATAAAAGCTACCAAAACTAATATGGATAATGTAAAATCAGATGGCAAATAAAAAGCTTTTCTTTCTTTCTTTCTTCCTTTCTTTCTTTCTTTCTTTCTTTCTTTCTTTCTTTCTTTCTTTCTTTCTTTCTTTCTTTCTTTCTTTCTTTCTTTCTTTCTTTCTTTCTTCTTTCTTTCTTTTTCTTTCTTTCTTCTTTCTTTCTTCTTTCTTCTTTTTTCTTTCTTTCTTTCTTTCTTTTTTCTTCTTTCTTTCTTCTTTTCTTTCTTTATTTCTTTCTTTCTCTTGCTTTCTTTCTTTCTTTCTTTCTTTTCTCTCTTTCTTTCTTCTTTCTTTCTTTTCTTTCTTTCTTTCTTTCTTTCTTTCTTTCTTTCTTTTCCTTTCCTTTCCTTTCCTTTCATTTCCTTTCCTTTACTTTCCTTTCCTTTTCCGTTCCTTTCCTTTTGCTTCCTTTCCTTTTCCTTTCTTCCTTCCCTTCCTTCCTTTCCCTTCCCTTCCCCTTCTTCCTTCCTTCCCTTCACTTTCCCTTCCCTTCCTTCCCTTCCTTCCTTCCCTTTCCCTTTCTCTTTCCTTCCTTTCTTTCTTTCCTTTCCTTTCCTTTCTCTTCCTTTCCTTTTCCTCCTTTCCTTTCCTTTTCCTGTCCTTTCCTTCCTTTCCTTCCTTTCCTTTACTGTCCTTCTTTCCTTTCCTTCCTTCCTTTCCTTTCCTTTCCTCCCTTTCCTTTCCCTTTCCCTTCCTTTCCCTTTCCCTTTCCCTTCCCTTTCCCTTTCCCTTTCCCTTTCCCTTTCCCTTTCCCTTTCCCTTTCCCTTTCCCTTCCCTTTCCTTTCTCTTTCTTTCTCTTTCTCTTTCTCTCTCTCCCTTCCTCTCTTCCTCTCTCTCCCTCTCCTTTCTGGAAAGCTTAGATACATTATGACTATTAAACCCCCTGCTTTCTAACATCTAAAAAGCAAGTTGGTGTTACTGCAAAAGAATTTTATGTTTAGCAAGTGCGCATTTTCTTGTTCAGCTTCAGTAAGCAAACCAATATTTCTGACACTGAAAAATGTGTCTTTAACATTGTTACCTTACCTTCTAAATGTACAAGTTTGTTATAGCTATCTTCTCATTTTTTATTTTGGCCTTCTTTGCCTTGGGTGTTAAAAAATAGACCCAGTAATGACATGTATTATAAAGATTAATCAACCATAAAGACTATAATTGAACACACAAGTGTAGTCATTACTTGATTAATTACTTCAATAAAATAATCAGTCTTCTACATACATCAGAATAATATTCAGCAGTGACTAGAAGAGAGTGTGCAGAGACCAGGACTGCCTTCAATTCTTATATCAAACAGAATTTTCTACGTTTCCTTCTGTTTGGTTGCAGAACCTACTTTTATTTGAATGTTTAACTTGAATGAACTTGCTCTATTTCACAGTAGAATTTTGTCATCCTAACTTTAACCCTAAAAAAATATGCTGAAATCTCTTGTGTGAATTTTTACATTGAAAGTTATGTGGTGATCATAACAAGCCTATGTGAAAAAATAATTTCTAAGGAAGTATGTGGAGAGTGATTTAGGCTGAAGTTCACAGAAAAAAAATTGCTCAATCTCCTAAAATGAAAGTGCTATACTGAGAAATTGTATGCTGAAGTTTTCATTCCTAAAGTATGTTTCCTAAACTGAAACATAGCAGCTCATATTGTAGTACAGAAGTTCATCCATTTGCTGAATTTAGAGGGCTCTACTGGATCTCAAGGTCATGAGAATGTGCTTTTCTTCAAACTGTAAGGGAAAGGTAGAACAAGACTGCATATTTACTAAAAATGTCATATTGTAAATCTAGCTTAGAACAATTTGAGAAGTTGTATGCAAAGTCTGGATGCTTTAGGTTAAGAGATGTGTTCTGATATCAGTTGCTGTAATATTTTCACAGATGGAAGATGAATAACCCATTCCTCAGGGCTTAACTATAGTATAGTGTTTAACTAATAGTATCAATTAAGCAGACTGAAACAGATACCGCATGATTCAGGGTTTGAGACATGGTCAAAACTGTGGCTGAACATTGAAACTGAAGTATAAAAGTAGCCCATGATGTCTGCTCTTTAACCCTAAGAGTTCACACCAGGGTGTGAACTAGCATTTTAGAGGCCACAGGAATTCACTGATGTGTAATTTATACTTGAGTATTACGCTACAAAACATTCATACCTTCTGCAGTTGGACATTGCAAAGTAAGCCTTATTTGTATATATTTGGAACCTTAGTAAATGATTTATCTATGTCTTTAATACATGGAGTTCCTGGTGTACTTATTTATAAGTTTGTTACACATCTATCTAAAATGCCCAGTGCAGAGACTATACGTCAGTCATTATAAACTACAGTGTACTATACAAGACCTAATTTTCAGTTGCTCCTAGTTATGCTATTCCTTAAATATTTTTTTTTTTTTTTAACTAGGAAAACATGTTTTATCCGTAGGCTGGCTGTAATCACTAAGTTCAGCTTTCTACAAGCATTCTTGTAGTTTTTTGAAGTGTTTTCTTGAGTTACTTAAGCACTAAAAAGTGCCGACTTTATTATTGATTATATAGTACAGAAAATTTACACACTGCTGTAAATTGATTTAGGACTCCAGAATGCCTGAGGAAATATGTAGGAAAGCTATGTATTTATATTTTCTTCCATTTTCCAAGTATTATTTGGGTTGTTAATAAATAGTTTATCCAGAGAGGAGTAAAGAAGTAATTCAAGTTACTGAGAGGTATCTATGTGAACTCTGATAGCAGGGGCTGTTCACCTAAAGTGTTGTGAAATTCAGCATAAGTGAAGTTGTCCTGCCAAGACACATTTCCAAAAGAAGATTGAGGATGCTCAAACTGCAGATGGGTGTGACTCAGCCTCCTCAGAGGCTGGGTCTTTCTGTGGTCCTGTGACAAACCTAACGAATTTGCTGAGAAGGATTTCATCTTGATTTAGTTTTTACTTGCTTTCTGAATATGCACAAAGCATCATGAATAATCAGGCATAGAAAATGCCTACTGTATTCCTCATGGAGCATACAACCTGTGTTGTGAATGAGTTGCTGGCAACCTTCTGAGAAAAGGTTAATAAAAAAATCAGTCTGTGTTTATAAAAAGGAAGGCTGTATTAACTTCTACATCTGAATATGTGCATTGGCAGCATCTGCTTGCTGATCTGGTCTACTCCTTTCAGAAGAGGTCCACCATATCTGTAGGAACAGTGTTGTTTCTTATTTGTTACTGTTTAGTCTTTTACTTTATTTTGGAAGAAAGGACAAAGAGAAGGCAGAAGAATAAAATTTCGGGTTTTTTCATGGAGAAAGTAGATTGAAAGAAAACTGTAAAGCTTTTTTGACTTGTGCAAAGCTTTTCTGTACTTTCAAGAAGTAATGTGCTACTTAGAAGTTTGACTCTGGTGGAGCCATGTTATAATAAAGTGAAAGCCAATAATACCTCATGAGGTGTAGATAAAGGTTGGAATATCCCTACAGCACTGCTATCTCAGTGGGATTCACCCCACTTGAAGCAAGCCTTATCTGCAGCACTTGGGTAGGAACTGAGTTCACTTTGAAGACAGGGAGGTTATTATTGGAGTGAGGAAATTTATCTTCATATAAGTATATCACACCCTATTACTTATCTAAACTCTAAAATATTTTCTGTTTGGTTTGGACAATCTCTAATGGAAGCCTTCTCTTCAAGGTAGAAGTGAATACATGAACAGCAAAACCAATGTCAAAGATTAAGTCTCCAGAACAAAATAAGGACAGAGACTGCAAATTATTGCTTTCATTGATGGCTTTATGACAGGAGTTGACAAAAGAGCTCAGTCACTGAATGGGTAAAATTCTGAAATTTGTTTCTAGACCATCTTTGCCAAATTAAGATTGTATCCAGCATGGCACAATCACAGATGAATTTCCTTTTAACTGATGTAAATGACAGGTGACTGTGACCACTAAAGCAAGCACCTCAGAAGCATACTGTTTGGGGAAAAAAAGCATATTAACACAGTCCTGCTTATGCTTTATAGCAGAAAACAAATATCCTGCAAGTTTGTCAGTCTGTCACCTTTCATGAACAAAGAATGTGCCTAAAAATATAAGCTGTGAATAGGGAACAACGTGCTATTTGTTACTTGTGCTACTTAGGAGTCGTGTATTATCACTTCTGCAAAGCATATGGAAATAGATGATTAATAACTTTACACAAATATAGCCTCTTATGAGTCTCCCAAAATATGGCCTTGAGTGCTAAAATTCAATATATTATTCAAATGTTTGTCACCAGAAAGCAAAGACCCCTGTGGCTATTTCTGTAACCTTAAATATAACATCTTGCCAATGAATTTAAATTATGTTCACTATGGTTGTCATTTCATCAGAATTGTTTGAATGCCTAAAATATGAAGAAATGTCTAAATTCAGCACTAGTATTTAAGTTAAAATCTGTTCAGGTATTTGGAGAAATATTACATTATAGTAATTACATTACATTACATTACATTATAGTAATTTTCATTAAGTCCTTTGTTGCTTTTCTTGTCTTTCAATAAAATATGGATTTGGAGGAAAAAATCTGCAGTAGTTTGTCCTACATCAAAAAGTAAAAGAAGGAATCAGATGCAGATATGCTAATTTTGTTGCAAAAGGCATGCTGCTATTGGTCTCTAAATCAGAATGAGATCCATGGAGTTGTGCTTTATTTTAGTATCTTAAGAACAGAGAAATAGCAGCAACTGAGTGTTATGTTCAGTTAAGATTTCAAATACATCCTATAATAGCATCAGGTCTTCTATGGAGGTTCAAGGTTCAAGTTTTATATAAAAGTTTAAGAGAAGTTGCTCTTGTACAGGACAATTACAGCTACTTATAGCTATTATTTTTTGGTGAGTATAAGATAGTTCTGATTCTTTGAAATAATTATATCAAGTACAAAGTTACATCAATATATTTTAAAATCAGATTTTATATCTCGATTAATCCTTCTCAAATGATCCTCACAAGCCTCAGAGTACAGTATAAAGATAGACTTTTTTTTTTAATGTCTGCAAGAGCAAACTTGAAAGCCGAGGATTCCTACAGAGATATTTGTCACGGTGTGACTTGGGTTTGCCAATTTTAATATATTTAGCTTCCTTTCGAGATTGGATTCAGAACCAGAGTCAAGGCCGGCTTAAAACTTAAAAGAGTATAAGAAGAAATTTATTAGTAACACAAAAGAAAATTCAGAATAAGATTTCTAGATTATTCCTATCTCCCCCTTCCTTCATTTCACAATTCTTAACAACAACATACAGAAAACACTTCAGTCAGTTAACTACTTAAATAATCATTTCAATTCACTCTAGAGAGAAAAGTCCCTTTTTTTGGTTTAGGCTTAGGGGGTGTCTTCACCTTCACAGTCTACATCGCCCAGGAAAATATTGCAGATTATGACTCTGCTCTCATCTCCACAGTCCTTCCAGAGCTGTGCTATGGGTTATGGTGCACACTTGGGGTTCCACTTTTAAAGGCAAGCTGCTGAAAGACAAAATTCTCTTCATCTCTCTTTCTATTAAATGCCCCTGTCCATATTTCCAGTCCCGAAACAGAGAGCCCCATTGCCTCAAAGCAAAAAAGTCTTCTTTTCAAGTACTTAAATCTCCACAAGTATATTTCACAGTTTAAAGGAATTTTAGTGTAGTCACAATCCCCTCTTAGCCCACAAAAAAAAAAAAAGCAAAAAAGAAAAAAAAAGCTGAAAACCTGCTCATCAGTTGCATCTTTTCAATCTCTTCCCATCAGGAACTTTATCTTCATTCTGCTGACTTCTGTAGACTCCATGCTTATTTCTTCTCATTCAGGGGAGCTCAGGAGATCAAGAATATTATCCAGACATTAAAAAGAGTTAAAATTGCAGCCAGAACATGAAGCCACGTACGCAGCTGGAGGCCTCTTCTCTCAGAACAGGGTGAGGGGGGAAGGGAGAGCATTTGGTGGCTCCCTGATCCCCCCGCTTGGCCACGCCACGTGGAGAGGGGAGCCGAGCCGAGCCGAGCCGAGCCGAGCCGAGCCGAGCCGAGCCGAGCCGAGCCGAGCCGAGCCGAGCCGAGCCGAGCGGGGCCAGGGCCACACAGAGCCGGCGGCCACCATGCCAGAGCCGAGGCTGGGCCACGCCCCCGCCGAGAAAAGCCAGGGCTGGTCCAGGGGCTCCCCGCAGAGCCGATGCTGGGCCCGAGGCCGAGCCCGGAGCCGGGGCCAGGCAGCCGGGCCCCGGCCAGAGCCACCTCACCTCCAGAGGCTGGAAGCCGAAAGAGAGTGGCCCACCCCCCACCAATGTGATTTATGAAAATGAAACAACTCTCTCCTTGGCCACCTGGGATGCCAACCACCGGATCAGCCTCCGACTGGTCCCGCATCCCACAGGGGAAGCTCCCAGAGGGGGAACAGCCCCTCCGTTCCCCCAGGCCCCGCAGTCTTCCATGTGGAACCAGCACAATGTCTTATCCACATCTTGCTTTACAGATATGAATTCTGAATCCACTTCCTGTAAATTATTAATATCAGATTAACTTCATTAGTTGAATTCGTATCCTTCTCAAAAATTAAGCAGATACTTAATGCTTAACAGGTAGCTATAGTAACTCCTTGTGTTTTATCCTTAGACGTTTACTCAATTATGATTCAATTACGTTTACTCAATTATGATGGCAAAAGTACAAAGTGGAATTTGAGTCGTGAAGTAAACAGTCATACTGTATGGTATTCTCTTTCTCTAGGCCTTTGAACAGTCTTATCCCTCTTGATAAAAATTTCTTTGGCTTGACTTTTTGTGTTCATTTTTCACTTGTGCAAAATCTAAGTAGTGTACTATAGAGTAAGAATCATAAGAAGGAAAAAACAAAAGACTGTAAATGGCTTTTAGGCACTATCTTGTCCAACTACACAGTCAGAACAGAGCCATATTCAAAGTTGTATTCATTTATTCAGGTCCTTGTCTGACTTCTGTGTATCTTGTCCTTTAGAGAAGTCTTGCATAGATCAGAGAGTTGTAATAGATGCACTTGTGTTGTACATATAAATAATTAAAATTATTGGGGAAGAGTCTTATTTTACACATACATCAATAAAAGGTTAATCTTCCACCTTTCATCAGCTTGAGTCATTTAGATGCTCTGCTGCACACAAATCTTTCTGTACAAAGATTTCCACTTCTTGTTTTAAGATGGAATAGCTAGAAGGGTAATGACAAGCTTGCAAGGAGAGGGTTGAGCTTGGTGGTTTGGCACAGGACTCAATGCCAGATGGCTGATAGCTTTTATAGTTGTGATACTGAAGCCAATATAGAAAGTACTTACATATTTGCTAACCACTTCAATCTTTTCAAGGATGGTGGAAGTATTTCTTCTACCCCCAGGTACAGCAAGCTGCAACCAGAAACAAGACAATCTTGTGATTGTGTCTAGGGAAATGGAAAAAAAAGTAGCTGGCATATATGATTAAGTTATGGAAAATATTGTTCTTTGAAAATCTGAGGGAAGTAGAGGTCATTAAACAATTTTTGGAAAATTAAATTCTCAATTAGAAAAGTTTTGCTAGTCTTATAATTTTGAGGTCTTGGTGGAAATGGAACCTTAAATTATGATTTGATGAACAAAAGCACTAAATTTAGATTCCTCAGTCTGATGCCTAGTGTTCTGTTGTACCTGGTGCCAAATAAAGAGATATTCTCGTTAGTGCTTGGCAGTGTATTTAGGAAAAGATTGGAAGTGCAATAACAAGGAGTATGGTAAATTAAATCTTCTCTCCAAGCTACATGAGTGTATTCAAAAAATCCCTGCTCACTGTATGATTAGTATTAGATGATGTTATTGATAGATACATGCTCTTATTGTATTTTAAGAGGCAGAGTGTTACATAGGCTGGGTGTTCACAGAACGTGCTTAGTGAAATTTTAATATTGGAAATTGCAGCAGTTCATAATATTTCTGTCCTAATAAGAATTTTCTGAATGATTTTGTGGTTTTAGCTCTATAAATCCTATTAGTTTTCAATGGTTCTTGTACAGTTAAATGTATAGCTGCTTATGGTTTCGTTTATGCTTAGTTTTATGGCTGCTTAAAATATGATGTTGGATCTAAAGTAATGTTTTCAAATGGAGCACTTGCAGCTGATACATGTCATGCAAGCAGTGCCAAGGGACTTACCAACATGAGCAGGTGCGATGGTATCCCATGGGTGTTTAAACTTATTAAGGGTTGAAATGTATCCTGAAGTTCTCAGTACTTGCATCATGCTTTCTGATTTATTCTTGTAGGTTCTAGACAGGGCTTAAAAATAACATTAAATTTATCAATAAGTAAAGTAAAATAAAGTAAAATAAATAAATAAATAAATAAATTTGGGCTGATTAAGCATGTTGTCTGTAATATGTTAAGCACTATTGGAAGGCAGAAGTTCTAGGAAGGATTTTAAGTAAGGCCCATATGTTCTAGATAAAGAGAGACAAAGGAAAGAGTAAGAACAAATTAACCAGGAATGAGTCAGCTTAGAAAGCTGATGAGAGAAGCGTGGAGTGATAGTGGAGTGTAACTAAATGAAAGTAGTTAGAGAAGAATGGGAAAAGGGCAGAAACTGGGAATCAAATGAGTTTTCTGTGCTTTTCTTCCTAGAAGAACATATTTCTCTATAGAAAACCGAGTTGCAGAAAAAGATACTGAAATGTTGGACATCAGTTTAAATTGGAAAGCAGTGGATTACAGCTGGAAAAGTAGACTGACATACAGCAAATTTAATGGAGAGAATTAGTCTGATTTCATGATTTTAATTCATAACATTTAATGGAAGAACAAGAACAGCAGAAGCAGATGATTGTGCTGAGTTTAGGGCTAGAAATAGGATCAATTAACTCTGTGTGGAGTAAATGGTCAAAAGGGGCTGGAGGAAAGGAGCTTTGAGCCAAATGTAGAAATTAATGGAAAATGGAGACATGAAAGAAATGTTTTGTGTTTACAATGATATTGCATGTTTCACTTCACAAGAGCAATGGGAAGAAGTGTCTGAGACTAGACTCCACTCCACTCGTGGCCAAATGGAAAAACTGAGTTAATAGCATGGTGGAACAGACATACTGGACTGTATAGCTGAAGAGAGAAAGAGGAATGATCAGGCAGAATTGGAAGGGAGGGAAGATGAATATGATAAACGTCTTATCACATAACCTTTCAGTGACTGGAAAGGCAAACCAGCTTCAATCTCCATACCTATCCCTTCACTTCCATTACTGTGTTTTTTCACTGTTTCTGTTTGTCAAAACCAGGTCCTGAATGTCAGATTAAAAAAAAAAAAAAACCTGAACTCAAACAACTTTCAAAGTCATGTTATTTAAAACATGTTTGAAAATGCATCAAACAGCTTCACCAGAACAAAATGTAAGTGCTGTAATTGCATGACCTTAGAACTCTAGTTTTCCTCGGGAAAGAATTGTTCTTAATTTTTTTCATTAATTGCTTGATGTTGTACTGATACTTATGTCAGTGTTGGGGGTTGAGTGCTTTTCTGTTACTGTGTCAATTGTAAGAATTTTTCCCATTATCATGCCAATGGAGCTGGCCGGGTTACACCCAGGGTCCCTGATGGGTCCAGACAAAAGGGGTGGGTGGGGACGGCCCCGGAGGGGCCTCTGAGGCTTCCGGGAGGGTACTCGCGTTTCCGGCGAGCCGGGAGGAGGACGCCTGGGATCGTTCAGCCACGCGGCCGAGCACAGGAGAGCCAGACCCTCTGCAATCACCTGCCCTGCATCTGCCCCGTTCCAGCCTCCTGCCTCTGCGGACACAGCTGATCACCCAGACACACACGGTGAGCGAGGAGCCGCCGCCCTCGGTGAGGGTGAGCCCGTTCCCGCCCGAGACCGGCGTGGCCGCTGCTGCCCCTCCCCCCTCCCTCCTGCCTTCGTTCCCGTCTGCCCTCTGGCAAATCCGGGCTCTGGACTAAGCACAGAGACAGCGTGCTTGCATCTAAAGGGACTGACACCGAGTTATCTATTTCGTTCTGTTAGCAATTTTAACTGTTATTGTTTTCTGTTTGTATAGTTAGATATATTAGTAAAAGAGCTGTTATTCCCACCCCCCCTTATCTCTGCCTCAAAGAGTCCTTGATTCAAACAATCGTAATACTTGGGGGAGGGGAGTGGAACCAAAGTCTCTATTCCAAAAAGGGAAACTTCTGCCCCTACTGGCAGACACCTGTCCTTTCAAACCAGGACAGTCAGCCTTTTCTAATATACTTTTTCATGATAAGGAAAATTGTTACTTGGACAGGCTTAAAATCCACAATGGTCAAGTATTGATAAGTAAAATAAGTAGCTGCAGTGAAATTGATTTCTTAACTAGCTAGTGATAGCGCCACAATGTTACAGAATTTAAAAAAAAAAAAAACTTTGTTTGGTCAGCAGGTTTTTTTCTATGTCATCTTTGTGTCCTGTTTTATTTCCCATACTCACAACACCATTCGTACAATCCAAAACAAATCAGCTCTCCTCCAGTGCTGGAATTTCTTGCATGCCTTTGCTGATTGTAACATTTGCCAAAATAAGGGAAAAAATTGCTCATGTAAGTATATCCTTCTGCAAATTGCTTCAGCGCTGTTATCTTTTTTATGCCAAACACTATTAAAATGTGAAGTACTGAATTGTTATTTAGGAGGTTCAGAAATTTGATTTATCAATTTACTGTCTTTTTCAATTTTTGTCTCTTGTATTCAAAATCCTTAGCACCTGTTTCCAACCTGTTTCCTTACACAGACTCAAATCAATGGGCTAGATACCCTAGCCAATCTTTTTTTTCTCAATTCACTTATTCATTGCCTTGGATTTTAAGGTCCCAGTATTACTGTAGCTGCTGTCTGTTCCTTGGTCTAATTAAGGTTTAGGTTTTCCTTTAAAGCAGTTGAAGCAAAGGTGCTGCAGGCTTTATGGAATCAGACTGACCTGTTTGAAATCACTCTTTTTCTCTGTAGTCCAAATTTTACAGTGTGATCTTCCATTGTGACAAGTGGACAGCCACATGGCGAGTGCATGTTGGAGAATGTCACGAATGAAATAAGGAAACGTGGATTTTGTTTCCAGCTACCTGTTAAAACAGCATATTTTGGCTGGGCAGAAATCACAGAACATTGTTCTTTGTGGTCTCTTTAGAAAACAGTAATGAATTTCAGTGATACTGAAGTAAATAATTTTTAGTATTTAGGAATACAAAAATGGTTGCAGGAAACTAGTTTGGAATCCAGCACTCTTTAAGAGAGAGATCTTTAAATTCTGAATGTTTAATTCCTAATTTTATAAAGGCCATAAAACTATCCTGACTCTTTCTTCAGCGTAGTCATTTAAAGAATAGGGTGAAATGACAATATGCTTAAATCACTTAAAGGCACTCTTTTCAAAATATTTGTACATCAAAGTCAAAATCTCCCGTGAACTACGGCATTGATATAAAGAATGTATACTGGTTTATTTACTTGAGCTTCACAGAGATATCAAGCCTCTATTATTACTGAAATTATGTGCATCATTTTCTCATGCTAGATAAGGTTTTTTAATATAATTTACAATTTAAGAAAGTGGTTTGTTAAAATATTATATTAGTTTTGATTTTTTTCTGGTGTTTTTTTGCTGGAGTTTGCTCCTACATAAATTTTATGACATCCATTATGAAAATGGGAAATTTATACTTAGATTTCAGTATATTTCTATTAATGACTGCAAAGTTTTAGCTGATTTTTCATGGAAGAAAAAAGCTTGATACAGGAAGATTTTTACCATGACCAAAAAATCCTGGAAGAAGTTCACAGGAAGTGATTCCCAGGGTGTCTCAGGTAAGAAAAGGCTTTTCATTTACTGTTGAAACAGAGACCATATAACAGAGATCATATCACAATTCCCAGCTGATGAACAAACACAAAGCACACTCATGAAAGCTGAGAAAGGGAAGAGTTTATTTCTGGTGCTTGTTTTATTTTATTTTTTTGCAAATTTAAACCAGAATGAGGAATTTCTCCTCAGCTGCTAATACAGAATAAAGACCTACTGATTAGTCTCATTTTGCCAGTAATGATGCCATTAAAATTTTATCCAAACATAATGGATATGCCAAATTTTGTGCTGAAAGAAATATCTGCTACATCTATCACAGTATTTTTACTTTTGCAGTGCTTAGCAGTGTTTGAAAAAAAAATAAAAAACAGGAATTTCCATATGTTCCATGCAAGAGTGGATTAAAATATTTCCTTCACAGGAGTAAGCTCTTAAAGTCTGTCATTCTTTCATAAAAATCAAATACTCATAAAGACAAAAACTTAGCAGTGATCATTAAATTTCAAGGACTGGCCTAGTTCTGTGAGAACTACTAGTGGAAAGATGCTCTACTTTTAAAAGTGCCATTAATATAGAAACAGCTAACATTGCATTCTGTATTTCTAATTTCCAAAATGCTATTAAAATAGCAGTTTGGAGTGTCAGTTCATCTACAGTCCTTGGGAAATCTAAAAATAAACAGCCACCTGTGCTCAAAATGCTAGTAGTTCTACTTGTAAATCACTTAGATTACTTATTATTTGGAGATATTACTTTTTTTTTCCCCCTGACACTTATGTACTACACAAATCAACCTGGTATACACAAATCAAAAGTTACTCAATTAACATAAAAATAGCGGATGTCACATGAAATGTCATTTAATGTCAAGTCTGGAATAAGCAAATAAATTGCCTCATCAGTTTAATTAACAAAAAAGGTAACCAAGTCAAATTAATGTACTTCAAATTATATTAGATCTATTTTGAATGGGATTGCACTGTTGAATTTTAATTGAAAATTCACTTTACAGGACAAGGAAATACATTATTTTACTTTAGTGATCAATACTGGACAGACAGGCAACAAACTTTCCTAAACATATTAGAGAGAATGGGATAAGCTTTGGTATCTTAAGGTTTAGGGACTCCTATTTAGTTATTATATTTATAATACAGATTTATTTTTTAATTTTTCAATCTAAATTCTTAAGAATTGTCTGTGACTTTCAGTGTTCTGATGACTATTATTAATGTCAAAAGACAGAGCTCCATGATGTTAAGCACCTTAAAGGGAGAGGAGAGAACCTTTGATCAATGGTGATGAAAAGGAATATTATTCCTCATTGTGAAGTCAGCTGGAGTATGGAGAACTCAAGTGGCTTGACTGGTTAACAGAAGTTCAGGACATGTGGCAGAACTGGATCTGTACATCACATCTTAATCTCAGTAATTTAACCTCGTAATGATCTTTCTACTTTTCATTCTTACTTGCTCTCCATGTGAGTAACACACAGAAATAAGTTCATGTTGTTGGAGGGTTTTAATTAGAATAATCTGGTGGTTTTCTTTTCTGAATATGGTTCTTTGACTGATGGGCAAATGGGGAGAAAAACTTCTAGGTGGAAGAAAGTAAAAACAGTAAAGTCATACCTGGAGAAATGCACAGACCTTGTTATCAGCTCTGGAAAGACGAGGAGATAAAGGTTTTCTCCTAATAATGAAATTTTTTCACTTTAGCAAATGCCCAAGATACTTGATACAGAGAAATGAATTTATGTATCATTTTACTGTTAATCTGCCTGAATAATATAAACATGATGGAAAGTGTAGGACACTCTAAATACTTATAAAGCAGGAAAAAAAGTGATCAAAAATTTCCCAGTAATTAGTGTTGCCTGTCAGTATTACAATTTTTATATTGAATGCAAGCAAACATTTAGCAAAGGGGTTGCTCAAATCTTTAAAACTTAATAACATCACCTTCTTTCCTGTTTGAAGTGAGTTCAGTATTCCCTTTGCTTCTTCCTAGAGTTTACAGCTGTCTCTGAGAAATGGAAGTACATTTTCAGGTTTTTCATGTAAAGAGTTAACATTTAGCCTCTCTAGTACAGGAGAAAAGGACTTAATCCCTTGAAGTGTTATTCCTAGTTCCACTACTATTGTAGTTATTACTAAATCAAATTACTTTCTGCTTTAAAAATTGTTTGGACAATCAAATTGGTGTGTGTCTATACATTTATATAATTCAATCAATCAACAGAAGGTTGCAGAAGTGAGAAAAAGAAAGATACAGTCACTGCTATGTTAATCTCTCCCCATTACCTGGCATCCTGAAATATTTGTAAAAAACTAGTTGGAATGGATGGAATAGCACACCTGATGAACTCAAGACTTTTGCAAGTTTTCAGTAACCAAATTAAATAAAATATAGCTTGGATTTAGCAATTAGCAACATTATAGATATTTCTAAGTGATAGAATAGCAGCAATGCTTCAGAGTCAGTATTTGAAATTGTCTCTTCATAGGAAAAAAAAAATTCCAAACAAATGTGAGCTAATGATATATCATAGTGGTCATTTCTGGCTTCCTAGCTCAAAAGAAACATTATAGGAAAGTGACTTTAGGATGCATTGCATTGATATGGCTCTAATAATTTAACTGTGCTAACTTTTTTAGCCCAAGTATGGTTTTCTTGCATATACCAAGCCTAAGCACATTTTCTAATTATGGAAACTCTAACTGAACCAGAAAAACATATCTGTCCAAATTTACATTTTAAATATGTATAATGAAATGGATGTGTTTGCCTTTGCACTTTTCCCCAGCAATCAGGGGGAGATTGCATCATTTTATTATATTTTTGAGGGAGTGAAATCTCAAAACTCAGTAATGTTGATGCAACCTTCTCTACATCTCAAAGCCTTTTCCCTTGTTCATATTCAAAATACTTTTCTTTGATATTATATAGGTAGTATAGAAACAATAGAAGCTTTGTTATTGGTATCTTTTTTAGTCTCAATCTGTAGCCTTTTGGAATATTTCAGAATTAGCAAAAGATCTCACCATAAACAATCATTGTCTGAATTAATTTACTGTTTGAAAAAGAACAACTTTGGCAGAATTGTTAAGCAGAGGAAAAGTAAACTAGCTGGATGAAAATATAAACATATGTTGTTTTAAACTCACAGCCAATGATATTTTAAATCCCATTTAAATTAGACAAAATTTCCCATAAGAGTAAGGAAGGAGAAAGAAGCAAGTGAAATGAGTAAACACAAAAATGTCAGATAAAATTCTTCATAATTTCTATTTACAGTGGCATGTGATTGCCTTCTGCACTGTGTGGTGCTGGCTATATAATTGTGCTGCATGAATAAAGAGCTTTAATTGCAGGAGATTAAGCTGATTTTTTATCTGCCTCTATGCTGAAGACATTTGATTTTACATGCCTACCACATAAAGGTGTGGCACCCTCCTGAATTGTTTCAGCAGAGAAATATTTTTGATGCTTTTAATGTTAGTAGTAAGAGAACACAACCTCCTCAAAATTTATGTAAATTTATTTGGTACTCACTCTCTATTAGACTTCTACTCTTCTTATTTTTTTTCTGTGATTCATGTGGGGTAAAAGATCTGGGCAGATCAGGGGAGGTCACTGACATGCACAGAGTTTCCCTACTCAAATACTGTTAGGTATGAATAGGCAAAATCGGTAAAAGCAACCTTGGAAGCTGCGTAAAGCTAGGAAACCTGTACAAATAGAGATAATAAAATTTTCATGAACACATTACATGAAATGTGTAGATTTTGATATGCCTACAGCTATTTAAAAATGGGTCACTGTGTGTTAGAACACAGTGGATGAAAACTGCATGAAAGAGAGGTGTGATGGGATCTTTTCAACCATATTCCCAACCAGGAACAGCAGAAACAAAGGAGGGGACTATGGAGGAAGGTGGAAAATAGGAAAACTAAGACTTTTAAGACTTGACAGGCTGAAGGTTTTTGCGTTGAAAAAAAAATTCTTCATGAGACAATATCTTTATCAACAGTTGTGCAGATATATTCTTTCAGTTTTTAAAAAGTCTTGGGGTTTTTTATGTTTTTTCTAGCACAAACTGTGCTTGAGGTCAGTCTTTTTAAGAGAGCTTAAATTATAATGGAAGAATTATACACACTTTTATAAATTGCTATATTACAGTTAGAATGATGAACATATTTCTTTTCTAGAAAAAATCCTGTTTTGGACATTTCTGTGAAAATCCTGTCCTTGGAAGAGCATTTTTATTTCAGTTGAGGTTTTTGCATTGCCTTGGATATTCAAAGTTATTTACAAAGAACTTTAACTCATCAATTATCCTTCATGTGCCTATTTTTTGAAGTACTACAACATGTGTCATTGTTTTCCCTCTGTGTATCTCCAGTATCTTCCTTATAATTGTTTTCAAACTTATGAGAATTTATCTAAGATAAATTCCAAATCACATGAACATATATGCAGCCAAATGTTGCAAAGATTAAATCACACTTGCAAGTAAGATATAAGAAGACTGTAAACATTCTGAACTAAAGGAATTCCTTTGATTGCATATGGCTCACATAAATAGCATTAAAGTGTGTTTTATAATGTTACTCTCCTTTTTTCTAACTCATTAGGGAAAGGCCAGGTCATAGTTGCTCGTGGGTTGCAATACCAATGCTTGGGCAACACCTATTAAGTAGATAACCCCAAATGTGTAGTTGTAAAGCAGCATGAATTTACCTACTTAGTTCTTCTTTTATGTTTGTTGTGTTTGAATATACCTCTGCAAAAGATATTGGAGGGAGACAAATGCATTTAAGGATGGCAATTCCCTTACTTTAATAAAACCATATGAAATAAAGATGTTGTTTACTAGCTAGAGTATGCAAGTTTGGGAATTGGTTATTACTATGACTGCAGTTCTGAACAATAGTGTATACTAAGTTTGAAACTAATTTTTATTACAACTAACCAGAGTACTTAATCTGCCAAAGTCCCTGCTGCACCTCTACCTGTTATTTGAAATGCTTTGTTTATAGGAGCTTGTTTGTGATTGTAACGTCACATTAGCTAATTCTTCTTGTCTATTCAGGACATAATTCTAGAAAACTTCAAAGGACAGAGCCTACAAAAATCATCTGAGCAAGTTATTATCAATCTTGGCTGTTCTCATGGTGAAAATAGCCTCTTCCTATCCATTCTGAGACTCTCTTTTTTAAACTAATACCTTTCTTAATCTACCCTGGATCACACTGCCTCAACGGCTTCCCAACTGGAGCTACCACTTCCTCAGGCTGAACCAGCCCTGATTTCTCAGCCTCTCCTTGTAATTGTTGGAGATTCAATTGCCCTGTGATCAGTTTTCTGACCATGCTGCAGTTTGTCAGTACCTTCCCTGTGTTGAGAGGTCCCTGCATTTGACCACCTGTGTGTGGTCTAATCTATGTGTTATCTAACAAGAAGGGAAATAAGCAGGATTCTGCCAGTGAAACCCAGGCTGCTGCTGATGGGCATTTTTACTGGGTACTTTTGCTGCTTGGGGATGCTGCTGACTCACATTCAGGAGTGGTGAGCTGCCTGCCTGAGACTAGGATGGGAAGGATGAGGTACATGGTGGAGAAACAATGGTGGAACGACTTTGAAGATCCAGCTAGTCCATTTGTCTTCCAGCTGTCATAAAAACCAAAAGTGGAAGTTTTCAGATGCTAAGGAAAATATTTTCAGTGGTATTTGCTGATAGTGTGTTGAGAAGGTGATGAGGAATTTGAGTAGCTGAGTAGTGGTGGGTGTTTGAGATTAATGGTATTACCTGCACCATGTTATAATGTGCAGTTGTCTGCTTTGGAACAATGAGGACATTACTGCATTTTTCCCTAGTACATGGTCCAGAAAACATAAAAGTATTAGCAAATCAGTGGCGTGACTGGCTAGGTCTAGTGGAAAGTCTGAATATTGTAGTCTATTAGGAGAGTGCTTCCAAGGATTTAAGCATTTTTTGTAACAAGATAACCTTTCAAAATGTGCTTTATTTTAACTGTAGACATTGGCTCCAGCACTGATAAATATCTCAGTTTGCAAATGGTCTTTTAAGACCAATAAAAATTATAGTCCTTTCTCAGTCCACTTACTGAGACAAGTACATGATACTCTGTGAATCAGTAGGTGAATTTCCCTTTCTCCTATAATATATTGCAATTTCCTGTTGGTTTTCACATTCCCTTATATTTTTATCTCTCTTTATTTTCAAAATGGTGATTAATCGACCTACAGCTTTTAATATTCAAAGCTGCATGAATTCTTCTCATTATGCAATCAGTAAAATTAATGAACGACAGCTCTGCACCACCAGGAGGCCTAGCTGAATAGCAAAGGGACTATAGAAGCAGGTTATTTGTGGGTCACTGCCAGAATGGATTCAATTTTATAGTACAGAATATTTCTCCTAATATAGAAAAATGTTTAGTGAATATTCTTGTGTTAATGAAAACTGCTAAATTTATGCTACTTCATATTTGGCATCATTTCAAAACATCTCTGCTGCACTTTGTTAATTTTGAATTCATTTCAGCATGTAACAACAAGAAGGGAGAAATTAAGGGAACTTGAAATCTTGAAGAGTGAACCTGATGGCTCTTTATAGCGGCAGATCAGGCTGTGGATCTGAGATATTCAGTGAAAATTCTTAAATTTTTCTCCTGTGAGTATTGCAGCAAGCCTTAAAGCAAGATATACAGTTCACACCTTTTTGGGTGTTTCTGAGGCTGATTCTCAGATGGATGGAAATGATAATTTTCCTTAACATTTCTGTACAGCACCTTCAAGTTAAGCTTTGCAGTTACTGAAAAATGGATGTGAATGGCACTTTCACATTCACATACATGGTTCTAAATGTGCTACACTAGACACATGAAGCAGAAGTTCTGTATTGAGCACAGCTGAAATTAACCTTATGTAGTATCATCATTATTTTGCCTTCTGCCATATGATAGAAGGTAACAATCTGTTCCCGTGTGTTGGAGCCATTACTCACCACAGATGTACATAGATGAAGAGTGATGTTATACAGGGTGCCAGCTCCAGAAGAAAGCCAAATTAATCATCAGATTTATCAGCCTGCATGGTGTCACTGAGTTTGCTACTCTAAAAGTGGGTGAGATGAGTGTAGTTTCTGGTGATAAAACAGTATAATGAGAGCATCAGAAATGTGTCCTTTTAGAACACAGGGAAATATTTAGGTTACCTTGAGAATATTTTGGTATAACAAAAAGGCAGCCTGGAAAAGTGAAGAGGAGGTACTTAGGATGGTCTAAGTAGAAAGGAGAAATCGCAATTAATTGCTGAGAAATCACTTTTCTTGCAGTGTTCCCAGTGGCATTTAGCATATTAAAAGCAACATAATATTATTATCATTGGATCTCTGCCATCTTCCAAAGGAAAAACCAACAAAATAACAAAGAGAACCTTTTTTGTGGGACAAGAATCTACTTTCTCAGCACAGAAGCAGATGTCCTTGCTAGTGAGGAAAAGGAATAAATTAGCCACTCTATAAAACTTTAAAGAAGACAAATTGCTACTGGGAGATTTAGGAAGGGATTACCTTGAAAATTCATTTCATGAGAGGGACATGTGGAGCTGTTGTATGCTATAGCAGTGCATGGGTAATTTTAAGGAGCAGGGATAACAAGAAGAGAAAGGGGAAAATGAGATAATTATACAAAAAGTGAAATAAAATAATCCTGCAGTCATGTACTTTATAAAATGAATTTTTAGATTTAGTTATGATTGGGAGCCAAGCACAATCAGATATTTGAATTTGAGTTATACTCATCTGTCAAAAAAACCCTCATCCATTGAATATCTTGAAGGTAACAGAACTAACCTCAGAGGCTTTAGAATAACTCTTATCCTGCTCTAATGCTGATGTTTTTCTTAGAAAATGGAGTATCAAAGGAACTCTAATGATTCTATTTTAAAGTTCCTTTTGACACAAAATGCTAAATAGATATTTTAATATCACATATTCTCTTAAGACTTACTGATAATTTACATAAAGGCCTCAGTCTTAGAAAATTGTTGTCAGATTTATAATTACTTTTTTTCCATTAATCACCAAGGGATTAATTCTTTTCAGGATTGCACTCAGAGGGATGAAAATAAATTGAAGCTGTGAATTTAGAGTCTGAGAACCAATAAGCTTTTTCTTCTACTGCATTTCAGTAAACAAAACTATATAAAATTTCCACTAGAGCTAAGAGAACAATGTATGTAGATTTTCAAATTTTATTCTATTTTTTTTTTAATGTTTTGTCACTGAACTAAAAAATTGGAAAATCATAAAAGGTCAAGTCAAATCAGAATTTGACAATGAAACTAATACATCTACTTGGTTCAATCAAATATTTAATATAATCTGAAATCAAACCTAGAATTTTCGAATTATGTAGTCCACCTAAAAATTTGTATTCCTTAAATTATTTTTAAAACCAAAAGATAGGCATTTTAACTTTTTCACTGTGAAAAATATCATAAGAAGAATTCTGGGCATTGATGAATTATAGCTTCCTTTTATCTGGTCTTTACTGTAAGCTGCTGTAGAATTTGAACAGATTTTTTTCCTCCTCTCTTTGCAAACTAATATTTCCCTGTGAGGGGAAAAAGGAATTCTAGTCTAGTGGTTCCTTCCTCTGCCAAAGGGTGGTTTAGATCCAGTGCTGGCACGTGAACAATTTGTCAAGACTGGTGTTTGGAGAGTGTTTTTTTATTGAATTTAAGTTCCTGTCTTCACTCATCCACTTTGCAAAGTGGCAGTCACTAATGAGATAGTAAATATGAAAGTTAGGAAAAAATATAGATACTTCTGTCACTCTCAATAAAGGACAAAACATTCCTTCTCTTCTATCCCATTCAGTAATGTTGGCATTAGGGGAATAGTGGTTAGCGTAGAAATAGTGTTTTCTCCTGCCCTTCTGCTTCCTTAGTAAACTGGATGTAGAATCAGAATCATTGTACTGTGCATGAAAATGGAAAAACTTTCCTAGCTATCATATGGTCTTCTAAATTAAAAAAAAATAAAACAAACCTGAAAAAACACTGTTCCTGCTCTTTCACTTATTTCTGAAATATTTCTAGAAAAAGATAAAAGACACAATGCCCCTTAATTAATAATTTTAGAAGTTGCTTAATTTTGCCACAGTTATAAAATAAAGAATTGCTTCTATAAAATGTTCCCTAGAGCCAAGCTAATAAAAATAAATAAGAATAAAATAAAAAAATAAAAATAAATAAATAGATTATAGAGATGTTTACACAATTTGATGTTGTAAGCTAGTATCATTTAATTAAAAATTGGGAGAGGAAAATGCTGGCATATTGTGAATAAGCTTCCTACTTCTAACCACCCAGACTAGTTAGTGACCATAGACTTGGTCAGTTCTATGTTTTGTGTCTTTTTCGTCCTCAGAAAAATGTGCAGCAGAGGCCATTTTCTTTTTTTCCATCTTTCTATAATATATGTTTTATGCTAACAAGTTCATATTATCTAATGTACAAACATAGAAGAAATGCCAGTGCAGCCTAGGAATGAGCTACATTATAGACAGGACTAGCTAGAAAATCACTGTAGAGATTAGTGATCAGGAAATAGGCACAAAGGGTTGGATTATACAGGAATGCATTTACCTTAACTTCAGTGTTTGAGGTCTTTGAAAGCTTCCAAAATTCAAATGATTATTGATCAAAGGTCCTTGTTTGTACATCTACACAACAGATACCCAAACACAGACACACAAAGAATAGTTACCTCAGAATATATTTAAGACCTAGCTGGTGGTGTTGAGGATAATCTAAGCTTCCAACTCCTGTCTGTTAGTCAAGAGAAGCCAAAAGCTGTCAGAGGTTACTGAAGGGAACGTCAGGCAATAATTTTGGGTATGAGAATATCCAAGGAGTAGTTTATTTGGGATCTGTAAGTAGCTCTAAATTTTAGGTATTATTTATCAGTGTTGCGCTGTTGCATTTTTGTCAGCAAAGCAGACAATGTGTTTGAAAGAGAGAACACAGATTGTAATGCATGACAAAACCTTAAAGTTAGTGAAAATAAATTAAAATATTGCTGTCTTAAAAGAGCATGCAAGACAAACTGATTTCCAGTAATACTGCTGAGGTAGAAAGGAAGAACATGCTCCATTTAAAAAGCAAAAGCTGAAGTGCTCAGTAGATGTCATGTTATACCAGACTGTTGCAGATAAGTGCATTATGCATATTATAATGGGCAGAGCCGGTTAGTTTTCACTTGTGGCAGGGTCTTTAGGCCTCTGGGGAGATGTCCAGTGAAAGACTGTTACAAAATGTCATCTGACAGAAGACTGAAACACTCCTTGCCTGTGAAACTTGATGTTCTTCTCCTACCTGAAACATTCAGAAAATTATGGCAGAAGCAGAGGAAGAATAAGAGAAATCAAGATGATGAATATGCAAGGAAGACAGTGCAGGAGATTTTGATTATTCTCAAATGTGGAAAAGTTCAACTATAACTTGTTAAAATCTGATTATCAAAAGGGGCAACATATACCACAATATATGACTGCCAGAAAACAAGGGGCTTGTTACTTTGACAGTTGATCTACCCAGTATTTTTGTGTCTTGCTCCTGAACTTTTAAGTACTCATGTCATGGAAAGAAAGGTGCAGACCTGTCTTGAAAGGTGGTTTTTTTTCCTAAAATGGACTTCCAAAGGGTGTCCAGCTATTCTGTATTATGGAATATGTGAAAGTAGTGGGTATGACACCACGCTGAGTGAAGAGGTCAGTGTCAAAAAATCATTGACAATAGATTACTGCTAGTAAAATAAAAAAAATTATATTGGCCAGAGATGCTTATTTGAAACATCTATGGAGACTAATCTATTTTCTTAGCCCCCTGAGTGTTTGGTCTTGTTAATGTAGTAATCAACATCAAAAAGCCTGCAATTTACCAGTGGGCCACTTGGTGAATACCTATCTTAAGATCTCTTAAGAGCTTTTATTCACTAACAGACATAAGTTGTTGGTATATGGTTTTAAAGCAATAAAGGACTTCAGGGCCAAATACAACCTGTCTGCACAATGTTGTCATTTGCTTGTTAGAATGCTTTTCTTATCACCTTTGAGCAGTGCTATTTTTTAAGAAAAAATCTATTTTTATTTCTGTGAGAAATCTACTAAACTTAGCACTCTTTCTGTCAGAGGAGACAGCAGAGTATTTTGAGCTTGTCAGTACAATGAGGAATGCCTAGCAAAATGAAACTATGCAAGCTGAAATTTAATGAACTAAGAAAGGTACAATACAAATCCAAACTCATATAAGTTAGGACAGAATCTGTTAGGCTTTCAATAATGGTAATTATGGGCTTGCAACCTCCATATGAGGAAATCCTGGAACTACTCAGTGCAGGAAACTGAACTGAAACAGGGAGTTTTAGATGAAAATCCTCTACCCCGTCTCCATTTCATATTCCTCGTCCTTCCACTTCCGGATGTTGGGGAAAGTAGTCTTGATGTGTCTGGTCTGCCTTAGTTAAGCAGTTAAACAGTAAATTGACTTTTCTGTTATGATATGTGTTCAGCTTTATTATTTTTTTTAGCTCTTTGTGAGGCTGCTTTGTCTCATAATACAATGCAAAGCCTCCTTCCTTGTAAAGGAAGGTGCATATATAACAAAGCTAGTCTCATAAGGAACTTAGTCTAACAGAAAAATAGTGATTTCAGACTTCTGTAAGGCTCATATATTTTAAAAAGCAGCTTTGAGTTGAACTGACTTGAATAGAGTGTTTTGTTCTAACAAAGAAAAAAGAAGAAGTTATTTAAAAATACTCTATGTTTACAAATTTGTAAATATACGTTTCACTGTTTTGATTTTGTTAAAATAAATTGGTACTCGATTAGTAAACTGGAACTTGAACTTGATTACAATATATATCACATTTTTTATAAGGATGGGTAATGTAGTAATAGAATTAGAATTTCTTAGACAGACTCTGCTCATCTATTTTGGAACTTTCACAGAACATCCATTACATAAATACATACATGGATTCTTACACTAACAAGAGGGATTATTTTCATAGGGGGGCCCTGGACTGTGGTTTTACACTTCATAGGGTTAATGTCTTCCTTTTTAAAGATCTAATTTGTGGACATTCCCTATTCTTTGAGGTAATATTATCAGGATCTTGGTACCTCAGCTTTTGATTTTTAAAATGTATGTGTTGGGTGGAAAGAATTTCTTAAACCACAGTCTATTAAATTCCAGATATGATGGTTTCTTAGTTTTCACCGTGTCTGGGCTGTGTTGTTCATGATGACAGTTAATAATTCAGTGTCCATTATATGCTATTTATTGATGAGCAAATGTCTCTTCTGTTAAAAGAGAGACAGAATTCCATGTGTAAGTCCATCCAACATAAGATTTTCTCAGATATTTCCATGAATAAATATTATTCAATTTTTCATAAAAAGTGAATAATAACTCTGAACTGCAGCTCAGTTTTTAGTAGCCTTTTGATGCATGCTTTCCTACCTCCAGGCCAACTATAATAAAAGCTAAGAGGAGGTTTTGGCTTTGGCTCAATTTTAGTGTGCATTATCAAGACCATTACAGAGAGGTTTTTTTCTTCTTCTGCCATCAAGAACCTAAGCAACAATATAACCAATGACTAATGCAAGAGGACAATTAGTGTTTTCATCAGCTGTCAATTGAAGCCATATGGTCCAGACACCAGAGAGGTGCTAAGTGATGCACTAGTAATTCAGATTCAGTTGAAACCTCTTTTATGGTATAACCTTCATGCGGGGAAATTATACGTGTTTTACAATTAGTCAACACATTCACGTAAATGACTTTTCTCCTGTAAAGATTAATATGTCAAGTTTTTCACTCTTGGTACTAAACTAATCATAAAATATGACTCTTTTTATTGTGTGTATAGTATTTTATAATCTGATTACTTATTAGTATCAGAGGATGTGAGGGCAATGTCTTGGCAATTTATTAAGGCAGAAAAATATGAACAAATGTGAGTCAGGTTATATGTTTTTCAGCTGCTGCCTTTGAAGACAAGAAGACCCAGTAGAGTTGTTTCAATGTTTTCATATTCTTTGTGCCTAAAAATTAAGTCCTTGATAGTTACTCTGGATAATAAAGATAGATATTGCCCTGAAGATTATTAATTGCAAACCAGTAAGTGCTGTAGAGAAAAGGTAACCAATAGTTAAGGACAGAGTTCTCATTGGCTTAACCAGTACAAGAGGAAAATTTTCATTCACTCTTTAAATTGAAAATGGTACTAAACAGAAAACCCAACTACTTTTGTATCTTCTAATGGAAAATTTCCAGTGCAGAGCTTAAATGCAGTTTTTTAATGCAATGGTAAAGAATTCTGTGTGGTCCATATTGTTTTATTCTATTTCCTTATTCCATGTGTATTTTCACATGTCGAAGGTTATACACTGTCATATAGTCGGTGTGTGGGTTAGGGTAAAACAAGATAAAGATCTCTTACTGTAGCAGCCAAATTCAAAGGGGAGACTCAACCCCCCAGAGGGGGCTCAAAGAAAAGTCTTTCCTCTGCATTTAATAGAGTAACAGCAACATTTTTCCAACTGAATCTTGCTGACATTCCTACCGCTCTTTTCTCCTCAAAGCTTCCCAGGCAACTGATCATTTTTATTTTGGCTACAGCTTACCATCTCCTCCATTAAAAATAGAAAAAATAAATCCTCTATCCATTGTAAGACAGAGTAATTCTTAACCTCTTCCTGGGTGGAAAGCTGATCACTAATCTTGTGTTGTTCTGTATGTCTTGATTACTTATTGGTCTTCTCCTTAATTACCAGGCTGAATCTATAGGGCAGCCACATGACTTGAAAGCTTAGCTTGCTGATGAATGCACCTTTGGGGAAGATAGTGTGATTTCTGAGCCTGGGAAAGGCTCTGAGTGTGTCTGGGGAAGTTATGACAAGGCAAATTAGTGAACAGACAAGCTGAGGACCTTAATGTAACTTTAATGTATTGCATAGTTTCTGTGTGTAAATGTCTGGGCATCCTTTTTTTGTGTAGAGAATGCATAATTGTGAGCTTGGCATTTGAATAATTTCCTCCTTAAGGAAGCGTTAAAGGTTCAAAATCTTGAGGGGGGTGGGCAAAAGTTTTTATTCTCTCTGATCTATTACTTAGTTGTGTTTGAAGGGATAGAACACTACTAATATTAAATATCATGAGAACAAAATTTAGTGGTGTTTTGAGTTTGGGAGGTTTTTTTTTTTTTTACCATACATCATGAGATGCAAATAAGAAAGGGGAAAAAACCCTCAAGTTTAATGATATTAACATTAAGTGTATTTTGCTTCAGGGATAAAGTTTTACACCTTGCAAAAAGAGCCCCACCAAGCTGTTTGGAAAAATAAAGCAATCGAACACATTCAGCGTCTTCTTCATTCATCTGAAGTGGCCCAAATGAATCTCTGATATAAATGTATTGAGTTTAGGAAGGAGAGTGAAACACTAAAAAAAAAAAAAAAAAAAAAAAAGGAAAGCAGATGGCAAAATTGACCTATATTTTCATACTCCATCTTACTGTTGATTCATTTCTCAATCCAAAACCTGCAAATACAGGGAAAAAAAAGCTAGATTGCCTGTAAATTGTTTTGATTATTATAAAAAAGAAATCTATACTAATTAGGTATATTGATGTTTCAGAGGCTTTTAAAATAGGGACAGCATAAGGAAGTCTCTAACGTGTCAGAGAACTTCTTTCCATTGTAACACTTTGGTTTTGCATGGGTATACTTCTTCTTTCAAAGAGACGCATCCACTGGAAGGGTACTTCATAGTTTGTGAGGTGATAAAATAAAATTCCCATTTCACAAAAACTTCTGGAAGAGAAAACCCAAATCTTTACATGCACCAATACAAATAAAAAAACTGCTGAAACATAAATAAGTACAAACTTCTAGTTGTTTGCTAAAGTTAGTCATAAAATTAGCAGCTGAATATGTCGTTACTGATAACTGAACAAGTTCTGCTTCTTAAGTTACAGTTCAAAGTAAGAGATCCAACTTCCAGCGTACTGGTCTCATTGACAAGAAGCCAGACATACTGAGAAGTGTTTACCTATAAAAAAGCAAAAGAATTATCTATAAAAAAAAATTTCAGTGTAGGTGTGACACAGCAACAAACTTCAAGAAGGGAAAAAACCAATATACACTGCTGATCACAGTAGGGCTGTCACAGAAGGCCAGGAGGCCACTGGCCTCCTTGCCCACCTGGGCACACACCAGCTCAAATTTGGCCAGGGTCAGCCAGCACCACCGGGGCCTTTCCTGCTGGGCAGCCTTACCCAGCCACTGTTCCTCCAGCCTAGAGCACTGTTGGGGCCTGTTGGGACACAAGGGCAAGACAGTGCCTTGGTCATCTTGTATGTTGTCCTGCTGGCCTCACACCATCAATCCTGCCTGTTCACATCCCCCTGCAGAGCCTTGCTACCCTCTGGCGCATTGACACTTCCACCTGCCTTGGTGTCATCGCAAATTTGGTGCTGTCATCACAATTTACAACTGACTTCATTAGTGCTTTTGGTCATTCATTAATGTTTATTCCCCATTTCTACTCTGACTGCTGTCCTGTGCCCACTTTTGTTCCTGCCCTTCCTTCCTTTTCTCCTTTGCGTACTTTGTTGCTTTTTATTTTTTTATTTCCTTTAATTTATTTGGGGGAATTTTTTTTCCTAATCTTTAGACACCATAGCTGCCTTGACCCAAGATTGAAGACCAAGGAAATAAACCTTTGGGCAGAACAGGGGCACATCCAAATCTGTTTGATGACTTTTCAGAATAGGGAGTAATCAATATGTTTAATGATCCTGTGTGGTCTCTGGTGACTTGGTCTCTTTGAACTCATTCATACCCTTCTTACATCCCTGTAAAGTTAAATAATATCAGCAATCCTGGAGTGAACATTACTTGATGTGATCTGAGGCAGCTGTAGTTTTAAATGCAGTCAGTTGTTTTCCTGCATGTTAATCTCTTCCTGGTACTCCTGTCAAATCTGCAAAATGTCAACATGCTGATAGATGTGAATGGTAGTTCACAGACAAAAATTTAACCACCCCACACCGTAACAGGACTCCCAGTCCTTCAGGGCTGATGGCAGTGTATGACAGGAGAAAGGAATGTGTGCTGCTGCAGGAGAGCTTGAAGACAGCAGTATTGAAGACCTCTTTAGACCTACTAAATCTTCATAACAGCAAGTGCCTGAAGCTGCTTAGGCTATTAAGACCCCACAAGTCACAATCTGTGCTATGCACTGGCCTCTTTCCAAAAGCATATGGAAAAGATGTAGACACAAATATGTTACCATAAAAGCTCTGCTTGCATGTCCACTTGCTCAATTAGCATGTGAATCCTCAGAAAACCAAGGCATGGCACTCAACCTCAGGTGCCTCAGCCTTCCTCAGAGTGTTTCTTGGAGTTGTTGGGAGACTCTTTGTTAAAACTTCATCCCATCTAGCTGATGGGCCTGAAATGCAAGTGCACCTAGAGAACCAAAATAAAAACTAAAAGCTATGGACTGTGCAGAAAAAAATATATTTTAAAGAAAAGGTATTATTCTCTCATCCATATGCACAAAAAAAGAAAATGTCTAAGTGCAGGAAACACAGTGGGGCAAGTGTAGAGTGTAATCACTGATAAAGAGCAACCATCTTTATCTCTTTTGTCTAGCAGACACTTTCACCTGACACAGATAAAACTCCTGCTTATGAGGTACCAAAAGTTATGCCACCAGGGTTGCTATGCTGCTCTATCACAGGTAAAGCTGCTGTATTCATAGCCTGTATTAGCGGCCAGAGAGGACTCAGACAAACCTTTGGGAACTCAAAAAGTTTTGGAAAAAAATTTCTCTGGATTTTTCCATTTTCTTAGAGAGTAGGAGATAGTTTTACTGCATATGTCAGATGGAATTTCTTGAAACAAAATGTAGTACATCATGACAGTTGCTACTCTAAGAGACTTTGGTGTTACAACTCTGAAAATAGGATTCAATGGTTCGTGATTCTGAATAATTTAATTTGTTGCAGACAGTGACTATTGGTATTCTGAAGCATGAACTTAGAAATCACTTGAAAAAGACATTTAATTTAAACAATAGGAACTGGGATTGTTGCCTTTGTTAGAACTGCCAAAATAACGTTGGGAAAAACACCTTAATGGGGCTAATCCTCAGAACCCTTTCTCTTGCCCCATTCCTCTAGGGGATTATATGGTCCATGGCTTTAATGAGATAATCATAACTGTTCGAGTTTCTTTGTTGGAGTGATATTCAGCCCAAATGGTCTTTCAATTCAAATTATAGATATTAATATGGCAGTTAAAGGTCAGAAAGTGCTTCAGGCTACTGCTTTGTCTTTCTTACACAGTACCAACCAAAAAATTGCTTTTCCAGTTCCACTGAGAGGTGTTCAGACAATGGCTAAAGGTCAGGAGAAGTGCTTCCATAGAACAAATTGAGCTAGAAATCACCTATAAATAACACTTGGTAATGTTTATATCCATTCAGTTTAGGACATACAGCTGCTTAACTGGAACATTTTGAACTGTGTTAATTCCTCTTAAATAAAGAATCTTTACTCAAGTTTAAGGGGAACAGATTGTCTTGCTGTCCTTCACTGAATTTCTACTTCCATGCAACTGGAGGTTCCTCCATCTATTTCTTCAACTCCTTCTATAATTGATAGCATAGGCAAATCCTTCTGTTGCTGCATGCCCAAAAGGACAGAAAGCATCTGTCTATCTTGGTTTTTAATTTTTGAAATCTTTGAAAATTTAATATAAAGTAGGAAATAGATCACAGGTAGACCTGTTTACCTTTATTTTTTAAAATACCTTCATATTTAAAAAGTAGAGTCATTTTCTGTTCAATTGCACTTAGGCTAGAGTAGTGATTGGATAGTGCCCTCACACAGGTCTCATTAGCTGAAATCACATTTGCTTTTTTCAGAGCCCAAAAACCAGAATTCTGAGGGCTTCTTTTCACAGCTTTTCATAGTTGTGATATGTGATGTGGTTGATAGATCTAGCGACACTTTTACTATGCAGATCTGCTTCAACCTGGTTTGGAGTTGCAGTTTTGTGAAGTCTCTTGGGACCCAAGTCTGGTGCACAGTCTTCACATCATGGAGGAATTTGTTTCGCCAGACAAAAATTTTAGTTTACTGGGGTCTCTCTGTTGCAGATATACAGAAGTAGGAAGAATATAATTGTCATTGGTGAAGTGCTGAGTAGTCCATGTTTGAACTACTGCTTACAGTACATACAGTTAAAATGTGTATTCATCTCTTCTTGTTAAACCAATATACCCTTGTCCTATTTTAAAACTTATACCAATTTTAGAAGTTGGAGGACAGTGCTAACAGCTCTAGTGTATTGTGATACGAAGCCCAGGGGCAACAGTGCCATCATCCACGGATATCATACAGCTGAAATACAAGTGACAGGATCTTCATGTCTGAGTTAGCAAAAATGCTGATTAAACAATTCCAACTTCCTTATCCCTCTTGCAACTTCCCATTTCACAGCCAGCTAACTCCAGCGATTCACTGGCTGTGGAGAGGATCTGTTCTCAAGTGCAAGGGATAACTTTTTTAATATTCAGCCTTCTGTGCAGCTTGTGGCTTTCAGAAGGCAATATAGTACTTTGCTGTGTGTGGCACTAGAAACAGTCTTACTGCTGCAAGGCAGTTAAGCACAGTTTGAAATGCTTCATAAACTTTGGGCACTGATTTACTAATTTGAGTTTGTACTCAGACTGCCCAATAGAGGAGGCAGGAGCACCCAAAAATTATCTCAAGATTCATTTTACCTCTCTATAAACTCTGTGTTTTTTCAAGCAGTGCAACTTTACACAGTAGGAATAATTCTGACTGGAGTAAAGATATTGACAGACAGTAGATCTATGCCTTCTACACTTAAATTATATTAGGTCTTAAATTATAGCACATTACTTATTATCTGTCTCAGTTCTAGTACTTGCATTCTCAGGAATTCTTCTTAATCAGCTCAAGGTGAAGAGTAAAAAAAGAACTGAACTTCAAAATAGTATATATTTTTCAGAATTTAAATAATTGTTTCATCCTTTTTCGTATGAAAGGATTTGAAAATTTAGAATTTTAAAACTATTTTCTAATCAATGATTCTTCTAATTGGATATATATTTATATATACCTAGAACTAATTTCATGTATCCATTTGCATCTAGAAAAGATTTTTCTTTTGGTTTTCCCTTCTTGTGAAAATAAAAACAGGTCTTTAGAAAACTGTAACAAAAGTACCTTTTATTTTATGGCCACAGATTCAAAAGGATGAGGAAGACCTTACCACTGAGTTATGAGGTTCAGGGCGCACCCCCTTGCTTTCTAAATTCCTTGTGGAGTTTAGGTGTGCCCAGGTCTGATCCTACTCTCAGACTTGGAAAACTGTTTATGTCTAATAGATTTCTCTCTACACAGTTTGTAATAATTAATATTGAGCAGCTACCTGGATTCTTAATGTTTCATTATTATTGATTCCACATGCTGTCAGTCACTTATGAAGGATCTGTTCCAGGTAAGTGAGAGCTGGGAAGGCTCAAATTTGGCTCATCCTGGTGGTAAAATGTATAGACTGGAGTAGTGGTCTGCCAATCAGACATTTTAGCTCTGGTATCTTGTTCTGTATGTTGATTATCTTCCATTCAGCTTGCAGATTCACCAAAGGACATGAGGATTTCTTCTTCTTTAGCACTGCATTTTTTGGCTCCCTGGAGATAGGGATGTGTCCCAGAAGGCAATGAAGAGCATGGAACTTTGTGAAAGGTCTGAAAAATCAAGACTGTCAGAAAGGAAAAACTGAAAGAATCAGTCACAAGTGGAAAAGTACAGCATTGCATTTAATCTCATAGGACATTCTTCAATGTACCTGTTGCAAGCAGTATGTTAAAAACCAGAGCTGCCAGAAGGGACAATCCCATTCGTCTGACATGGGGTCAAAAGAAATTTTGCTATACCATTTGAAAATAGAGAAACATAGCTCCATAGAAGAGACTTATTAATTGAACACCTATCTCTCTACTCCATTTCTGAACTGTACTTGGCTAAAGTGTAGACTAAAACTTACATCTGCCTGACACATAGATGGAGTTTGCTCTACTTTTTGTTTTTCTTGTATTTTTTAACTGGAAATATTGTCCCTCACATGAAAAGACTATAGTAGGTTTAGTGCCTTTGCATATATAACAATATATATAACAGATCTCAGTCCTAGTCTTATATTTGAAAGAATATTAGAATAATGTCAGTATTTTAGAAATTGGGATTTAAGTGCAATCCTTCTGATTGCAAAACATATCTCTCTGTGGGCAGAGTCAGTCATGGGACAAATACCTCCTGTGCATTTAGAAAGGAATATTTCTGAATTTCTACTATCTCCATCTATTTCACCTGCTAATGGAGTATTTCCTTATAACTTCATACACTTAGTCATTAAACAGAGCAATAAAATTACAGGCTTATTCTTGGAACCTATTAAGGCATTGTATTTATATGTGTATGCAGAAGTGGGTGAGTACTGAGATAACATCTCTTAGTAAATCAAAAGTGCTTATGCCATGTGTTCTTGTTCTACTGAGCTCATGTGGTATCTGTTTAAATAACACATTCAGTGTGAGGAGTGATTTATGTGCGATGCCAAGGATGGTGGTAGAGAGGCTCCCAAAGAAGTAATGTGTATATCTGAGCACCTGTGAAGTGTTTCACTTGTGTGGTAGACAGTGTCAGGGTACAGGTTTCTCTTGCCCTCTGTACATCCTATGAAAAAGAATAAAAGAAGGTTCTTTAAATAATAGATATACAACTGCTCTCTTACCCAGAAGTTCAGCTTTCCATTTGTCACTTTTCTCCATTTCACCTAGAATTGACTTTATATAATAAGTGTTCCACAGAATTGCAATAGAAACTGTATTGTTTTGATTTAATCCTAGTACAGGTGCTATCATTAGAAGAAGTATTGGAATATGACAGTAAAAACAGGAAAATAAAATTACAATTTGCATTTGAAAATAGCATACTGAATTTGCTATTGTAGAATCAGGCAAATATTTATTGTTTAAGCCCAGAGTAAAAAAAAAGGTGCATCACAGTGCAAAAGAAAAATTATGGTGTAAAATTGCCCTGCAATCCTGGAAAGAAAGTAAAGTTCGTCTTTTGAAAGATGGGATGTTTTATGTTGCAATTTTTCCCTTGTAATTCCTACTTAGAGTAAGATGTAAGATATAAACCATGTCAGTCTTCAAAAGCAAAACACAAAAAAATCCTCTTTAATGTCTAATGATTATATTCCTTTTAAAATTATTTTTTGTCAGTGATGCTGTCCATTTTCATACAGAAGACACAAAATTATGATGTGAATATGAACTAATTGATTGTTCCCAAAATGCAAATGTCCTTGATTTGTCGTATGTGGCAGTCACTTTGGTTTTAAAGCCTTGGCATATAAGCAAGAAGGTACAATCAGTCAAATAAGCTGAGTGCAACAGCTCCTTGTTAAATAGGAGATAAAATTTTTCTCTTTGACATCTAAAGTTTGCTGTGCTGTGGAGTGGAAGTTTATGATAACAGTGCATAACATAATGTTAAACCCAAAAGTTTTAATACTTTTAAGCTGTGATGGTGATGAAAGATAGTTAGGTCTTCACTGGCCTCCTCCCCTACCCCCTCTCCCCTGCCACTGTCTCTGACAGGCAATATGGTAGGAGCTGTCCTAGGATGACCAGGTGGGAACTGCAGGAGAAGATCTCAGGGATGATTGCATAATTAATACATTCCAGACATGGGGGAGCTGGGATGATTGCAATTGACTTTGGCACATATTGGCCTACAAAAGGGCATAAAATGCTCCTGAAGATTGGGCTGTGGGGTAACTGGCCTTCAACGATGGCAGGCAGCCTCCAGGTGGATCCTTTCACTGTGCCAGGGAAACCCGCAAGGTAAATCCAACATGAAGAAGATGAGTAAAATGGCTGAGATGCAGTCACATATGGAGATATACTCCTAAAGTAGCTCCACAGCTATTGCTTTGAAATTGTTCATTCTGTAAGGCCAAAGACTTGTATATTTCTAACCAAATCTGCTTGTATTATAATCCTTTAGACCTGCTTATTTTATATATTGTATTGGCAATATTTAGCTAATGTATTAGCATTAAATATAACCGTAATCATTGGCATAATCAGTGTCATATTTCTCATGCCTGACCAACAGCCTTCTCTACTACTCTGCTGTGTAAATCACAGAAGTTTTCTTACTGTCTCCACAGGTGGTTTTGATGTGGGGCTTTGTTTGTTTGAACCTAGTATATAATCAGGGGATAGTGATCTTTGCAAGGTTTCTTTTGCACACCTTCTCTTTTGTTTTCAGCAGCCTGAATGCTGACTCAGCTTGCTCAGAGGCTCTTGGAGGGCAAGTCATGCACAGTCTTACTGTCTTTCACAGAAGTGTACCATGTAAACACGAGATTTAACTTCGTGCTTCTCCAGAGTCAATTTCAGAACTCCTTGACAGACCTTTTCCATAGGGCAAATGCTGATGGACAGTATCATAGAAATGGCAAGAAATTGATTTAGCTTCTAAGGCAATCTAAGTAATTTGGTCAGGGAGAAGCTTAAAAACAGGAGTGAAATTCTGTGTGATAGTCCAGCAGCTTCTAAAGTTATATGTACTTTGGGAATGTGCAAGATGGGATAATTTCTTATATAAAACCAAAGACATGCCTTTGAATATTGACAAACTTGCACATATCTTACTTGTGCATACAGGTCGGCAGCAGCAGCTCAAAAAAACAGGTGGGAATTTGCGTTTTACTTGGATTCATATTGTTTTTGGTTTTTTTACAATGAAAACTATAAGTCATTTCAAGTACTTGGGACATTCCAGTGATATAAAATAAACCACTAAGTCTTAAAATTGATTTTTATTAATTTGGTGATAGTTTAAATTCAATAAATTTTTCAGTTCCCCTTTGGAAAATACAAGGAATCTTGTCAAACTGGAAAATACATCTGAAAAACAATTATATCAATCTTTTAGAAATTATATTCCTATACACAACTAGATGTTGTTCTGGAGCTCTCTATGCACAAATGTATATTAATGTGTGTACCAAAAAAAAAGCCATTTAAATATGGGTTAAGCTATTTATGTGGCTAAGTGACCTAACATCATTAGAAGTGTCAAATCTAATGCTACATGAGCTAAGGAATCAGTTGATGGCAGTCAGGACAGATGGGTTCTTTGGCTCTTTTGCTGTCATGTCCTTGAGGAACTGAACTCAATCTTCTGTCTTTTTTCCCATTCTGTTTGTCCAGCCTATTTATTCTGTTTCACTAGGTATTACATACCTGTAAAGCATTCAGCCCTGTGGGTCTCCAGTCTTGATTGCGTCCTGTAGGTGCTGCTGTAATGCCAATAATTGTTGCTGATATAACAGAGAATGGATAATTTTTCAAAGTACTTTGTAGCTATAGTTCTGTGGGTGCAGTAGGCAGTCTTTGAAAGCATGAATCATTCTTTCTTCCCTAACAGTGCCTTGAAAATCATAATGTATTTCACACTACAGTTCCACTCCCCTGATTACCTTCTGAAGCATTGCATTCAGCATGTTAATTTAAAAAAGCAAAGTAAAACTATGCAATAGAAAACTAATATATCAGTTAACTTCTTTACTTTTCTTCATGTGACAACCAAGTTCTGGACTAACCACATTATCTAAAGCCAGATGGCCTTTCCATATTGTTTTTCATGAATGTCAATAGGCTTTGATGTGGTTCTGCTCAGTAGTCCAAAAAAATTTCAAAATTATTCATTGAAATGAGTTTCTTCTGATGACACACAAACTGCATAGAATACCTTTCATCATAAGAAACATCACTTGCAGTTGCTACTTTTAATATAGTACTTCTTCTTTTATGAAGGCATATATTTAAGTGTAGCAGTCATGCTTCATTAAAATTCAAATGACAGTAGGTGGGCATCAGTAGTAGATTGTCAAAAATCAAAAACTTCTACAAATGTAGTGACCTTTTCAGCCTTGATTTTTCCCTCTTCTACATGTGATTTTATCCTGGTTTGTGATGAAAACCTCACATTTTTAAGTTACCACTTCTAAAACTGCATGTAGGCAGAGGGTAAATCATGAGTCTGGTATCTGATCAAATTCAGAACACTAATTTTTGTTATGCGTTTGAAGAGTTTTCAATAAAAGGCCTTGAAGAAGGGAAAGAATGCCCTAGCAGTGCTGATGTTGGTCTATAGGAAAAAGGAATTATTTTGTCATGTGCAGCTTGTGTAGTATAAATGCAAATTTTAGTGACCAAAAATAGTAATTTGATCTATATCAAGATCAAATTGAGATTAATTTTCAAAAGCATGAAAAAAAATCACACTTACTAACTTTTTGTCTTTGTAACTACTTTCATTATTAAATATTAAATATCACTATATTAAATATGACTATATAAATATTCTACATATGGAGGACTTAAGCTTTTAAAAATCTAAACAAGTCTGAAAATATTTCTGGGTTTGGAGAGGTTTTTTTTGTTTGTTTGTTTGTTTGTCTGTGGGATGTCAATTCAGACAAGGCAATCTCAGGATTTTGGACAGGTTTAGTTATAACTTGCGTTTGGTCTGATATAAAGGACCTGCCAAGTTACTCTTTCTGTAGGGGTCTCCTACCTGTCCCCAAACAGAAAAACACTTCTTTGTATTTATACATTGTATAAATTCAGCGACAGAGCACAGCGGGAACTGAGGAACTGAAGTGGTTTTCTTGAGATAAAATGAGCAGGAAACAAACTGACTCAAGGATGAGGTAAATTAATTCTCCTGATGTTTGAATAATTGCAGAAAACTCACTCTGACAGAAAGTTCACAACTTTATTATTGCACCATTACCTCACCATTTTGTCTTAAGGTTTCCCACTTTCAAGAGCACAACAGGCTGATTTAATTAGCAAAAAAAAAAAAAAAAAAAAAAAAGACAGGAAGGCCAGCAGATGTAAATACTTTAGTTGCAGAAGCTTAAGTAATCCTGATGTGCTGTCAACACTGGGTGATTCCCTTTCCCTACACTCAATGCTGTGATAGAAAAGTCTTCTTGGCTAAGAATAGAGCCCACAACAAAATGAAAGTACTTTTAACTCAGAAGGGAAAGAGCAAAAGAAATCAGAGCTGTAAATAAAACATATCCATCAGTGAAAATGCATGTGGCATGTGATGCTGCATAGAATACCCTGCTGAAAATCTTTGCTATGTGTAAACATATTTTTCTCCTCCAATCCTTTCACTATTTCTGCTAAAAGTAAAAGTCTCAGTGGCGCGTGTTCATCAGGAGCAATCCCTGGTGTCCATTTTTAAGTACAATTTTTTTTGTTTTTTTTTTTTTTTTTTGCTTGGAGTCTTAAGTTTAAACTTTTGACTTTGAAAAGTATAAAAACTTCTCGGTGTTTTTTTTTATATGAGGGATTTTTTGTCAGTGAACTGAAGAATAAATGCCAGTCTTTCTGGGACACCTTATTTAACAAGTGATTAGAGCTGGCAGGGTGTAGTATTTATTTTGCATGCTAATCTTATTTGACTGTGTGCATTTTACAAACCTCCAGCATCGAAGCAGTGGTCAGTTTGCAGTCTTAATTTATGTTCACAGCAACCTGTTTTATAAAGCAGAAAGATAAAAACCTAATAATACTTTCGTGTCATAAAGGGGCACTTACACCCAGGAATTAAAGGTTCAAGGAGGTATTAGGACTCCAAGTCAGAGGCAAAAATGGGATCTTCAAAGACTTGTCCAAATATCTACAGACAATCTTTTTACCTGATATTTTGAGGCAGAATGGTAAACTTCCTAATATTGAATTTAAAATAAATTTAAATAGTGAACTTACAAAACTTCATGTTTTGCTAGGTATCAGACATTGACTTAAAAGACTGATAGGATGCTAACCTTGCCAAAAGATTGCTTTTAATGAAAGAGTGAGTAAGAAACTATTAGAGAAAGATTTTTGAAGATGTTCAGGAGAATTTCTAACAAAATCTAAGAAAAAGTAATCACTACTGGTATCTTTCCTGCTCTCTGCAGGGAGAAATAACTAAATGGTTCTGCCTTATGCATAGACTGAAAAAAATGGTGAATAAATATGAAATAAAGATATCTTTCCTTACCTGAAAGGAGAAGCATTCTAAGAAAGAGAGTTGGTGCTAATTTTATTGCTTTATTTTTTTCCTTTACATATTAAGAGGATTCTAGCATTGCTTTACTTTCCTTCAGCATTAGACCCTTTGGAAAATGTTGCTATGTGTCTATCTAGAGTGCAGTCTTAGTTTGTAAGCATAAAATAATGATCATTTTGAATGGCAAGACCAATACAGTTTTGAAATTGCTGAAAGGAATTCAGTAAATGTTCTCTTTGGTCTATGGAGACTTCATTTTTTTTTTTTTTTCATCAGGAGGGTGTAATTTACAGAGCTAATATATAAACCTGGATTTAGGGTGTTATTTTGTGATGCACTGTTCAGAACATTTGACAAAAGCTTGATGGTGAATATTTGACATCCTGATTTCACATGACAACATGACTTATTGTATATAAAAATATTACTTAAGCTACAAAGATACTGAAAAGAAAGAACTTTAATGAGTTTTACGTCTTTAAAAGGTCCTTTTGTTGTGATTTTTCTAGGTGTCTTTTTTTTTTTTTTTTTTTTTTGCATCAGTCAATACCAAGATTAGGGTAAATGCTGTCACTATTGGTTTTTCTCTAATATGGATGAGATCCACACTTTATTCCTGAAATGACAGCTCCTTGCCAGACTCACGAATTTAAGGTAGCAAACGGAAGGTAGCTCCTCTTCCTTCAACTTTTAAAGCACAAAACTCTTGAATTTCCTCTTGTTTTTATCTTCTTTCTCCTTTTTACTCATTAACAATGATTCCTCTTGGTAACAATACAAAACTGATGAACTGATGAGGAACCTTTATTATCTAGAACGGCAATTATAAAGCAGAAAAGTCCAAATTTCTATTAGGTATGACTTCCTCACTAATGACTACAATTTCCTAGTGTAATTCTTCTTCCAAAAGGCTTAAGAAAAAAGACAAATTAAATGCTGGCTTTCAAACACTGTTTTATGGTTCTCTGCTTTAGTTGATATTACTTCTATGAATCTTTCACAGGAGTTTGAGGAGTGTGCCATGCTTCCCATGAAGAACAGCTTTACAGTACTGAGTAAAGAGTGAGCTTTACTGCATTACCTACACACCTCTATGCAGCTCTCTATGTTTTTCCAACAAGCCCCTTTAGCAGAGCTAAAATCCAGTTTTCATGCATGTAAAACTCTCCACTTAGCAAGATGCTGATTTGACTCTTGAAGTTTTGGTTGTATTTTTAAAATAAAGATTCTGCAGAAATCCTGCCAAAGAAAGAGATGGCACAGAATGCAGTGCTTTGCTGGTCACAGTGCTTGTTTATGTGCAGAATAAAGAAATCAGCCCTTTGTCTGTAATAAAAGCACCCTGATTCAACAAGTTCTGAATAGGTGATACATAATAATAAATCTTACATAGCAGAAGAATAGATTTTTATGGAAGATAAACACTGAAACAGAGGGCAGAAGTACAACACAATTTATATAAAGTTGCCTCTCTTTCAGGGTTTGACTATACTCCTCTGGATTTGTTTAGCTTCCCCAAAATATGATGCGTATTAATCATAAATATGGGATCAAGCCAATACTCTTCTATAAAACCTGCTTTCTTCCATAACAGCCATCTTGAAGTCACCACAGAGTGATAATATTTCACGGTGTCAATACAACAAACATGACCAAACAGTAAAATGAATCAGGAAAGGTGCTGGTATTCTCACCTTAAGCTTGCACAGCACAGTGGTGCATTATCCAAGTCCCTGGACTGAAGTACTCACCTACTTACATTTGTGCTTTGCCTGCAGATTCTGCAGAGCTGAAGGTTCAGTGCCATCCTTAGGCTGCATGGTCCAGAAACACTGTTAGTTATTAAAATGCCAGAGGAAGAGTTTTAAGAAAATAAATGCGTCATTTTACCTAGACTGTGTGTATTCACTAACCCCATATCAAACAAAGAGAAAGAAGGGAAAGTAAAGAAAGAAAGTAAAGAAAGAATTAATGTATGGTTATGAATATATTTTCTTCTAAGATTTCATTTCATATGAAAACCTAAGACTGCTCAAATAAAATTTGTACCACTTTGTACAATTATGATAAATTTCAAATAAGAAATATTCCCATAAATGAAACCTATGAAAGAAGTTGAGATTTTTGGGGGACATTTTGATACAAATGAATTCTTCCCTTAAATAGTTTTTTTTTAAAGACATTCCCTTTCTCTGTAAATGAAAATGTGTTTTAATATCTATTGATTTTTTTTTGTTATGAGATATATTTCTGTTGTACATCTGGATGTGATGAAATCTCTTTTACTTGTTAGCTTGTAGCTGATTGCAGAATTTTTACTGTGTTTTCCTAAAAAAATTAAAACTTCCACCTTCTAAAACAAGGGTGTGTTAGGCACACTCTCTGAAAGGGTTTTTCTTTGCTACAGCAGAAAAGAGAATCCTAGAGCTCTTGCTGTCTTCAAGACTGTGCACCCAGACTGAATGGTACACACAGAGCAGTCTCCCAGAGTAGATTAGTTTATTCACACCACATTGAATTTATGCAGCTGTCCCCAGGTCTGAATTTTGAGAATGTGTGTGGGGAAGGTGTAGGGGGTGAGGCAGAGAGGGACTTTTCCAGATCAAAGTGTCCTGAATGGTTTTAAGATTGTGCTGCAGCTCATGACAGAGGTTTGTGTTATTTTATTTTACTTTTTTATTTACTTTTTAATTTTATTTTATTTATTTTACCAATAAATTCCAGGTATGTGTTGTATGAGGTCTGTAAAGCTTTTTGAGATAGTGTAATAGGATAGTTAGTTGTCAAAACTGATGTGCATGATTGTCCATGTTACATTTTGGTAGTACCTTGAGGAATATATGTTCCCCAAGTTGCATATGGACAGTATCTGCTCTGGAGAGAGCTAGTTAGGATGGTTGAAAACACATCAGTTAAATAACAGTTAATCAGGAAGACAATAATTGAGTCAATCTAATTTTCTTTTTAAGCATTTCAGATGTACCCTATGAGAGGACACTGTGTGCAGACAGCTCATGGTAAGAGCAGAGATTATGGGACATAATAATTAAAATACATTGAATGTCAAGTCAAATTTCACAAGAAATAGAAATAAATAATTTTTATTTATTTATTTATTTTCTTAAATAAGAAAGAATAATAATTTCTATTTCTGGAACAATAAAACCAGTACACAGTACCATACAGGCTGCTGTGAAGAAAGTTAACTCCATGCCAGACAGACATAATATGAAAGCAATGTTGTCAAAACCCAGTTTTGACAAGCTCCTTCAGACAAACAAGTAAGCATTAGCAGTAGTACTGTTCAGTATGAAATGATGATGTAGTGTCAATATGTATTTTCAACATCAAAACTTGCTGCTAGGTCTAGGCCTCAACGTGATTTGACTGAAAAAACTGGTGCACTCCTTTTTGGCCTAACAGGATCATGTTCAGATATTCTGTATGGAATAATAAGAGTAATAAAATGGTCAACAATTTTTTGCCATTGCATATAACTGTGAGGAACAAATAAATCAAATAGTTAGTTAAAGACTGCACTCTTTTTTCCTTAAAATAAAAGGCAATTGGGAAACTGAAACATATGAATCTCTTTTTTTTTTTTTTTTGGTCCCAATTTATAGTTTTGCCTGTAGCCTTGTGCTGGAAACTTATAAATCATGAAAACTCTGAAAAATATAAGTATATAAAATATTGCATAATTCTGTCACAAATTATCAGGTTGTTCTCAGTCAGCATATAGTACTGTGTAAACAAAAATCTGGTGGAGCATCATGCTCTCATTCCCTTTTCGTATTATGGATCAAGAGTAAAATTGCTTCAGAATTCAAATTGTATGTGAGAATTTTCAAAGCTGATCTGACATCTAGATACACAGTGGCACTCAGAACTAAGGAGAATAAAACAGCTGTGTATTTGACTTTGAAAACTTAAACATTGACACACTGATTTAAAAACAGTGTGGGCTGTGACATGTTTTGCTTGCTTTTGCATCCTCTGCTTTTTCTCTTGAAATTAAGCAACACATGTCCCTATTCCTCTACTGTTTATGGAATATTTTACACATTTGTTTTCAAATTTAAAGGTAAAAAATGGTCTGAAAAGTTCTGAGGTTACTTAGCACCAAACTTGAGCAATTACTTATACTGTCCTCTCCTCAGCATTGCAATGTCATTCATTTAGACTTCAGAAACCTAGTTTTCACTGCTTCAAAATTAGCAGATGAGAAATTTATTGACTGTGTGCTCTATGTAAGTAGTGACTTGATAAATATATTCTGTTTATCCTTTGTTGTAGGAAGTATTAAAACTTGCTGATGCAATACATTAGAGACATCAAAATATAGTCCTTGCTTTGGGGAAATTTGTTGGGAATCACATTCCTAGGAAGCTAAATTTATGGTTATTTTATGGCAGGAAGAGCAAAAATGAGCTCTAAGGCTCCTTTGAAAGCAGTATCTTGTCAGGAAATTTGTACCCATTTGGATATTCTTTGTGTGTTATGATTCAGCCACTGAATTTACTTAAGCAACCTTTTTGCAAAAAACATCAAGTAGAGAATTTTGTGCCCTTGTGCAGAATAGTGAATTTGATTAGCCACGTTATTTTATGCTATCTGTGACTTTATCCCTACCACAACTACTGTAAAGAATCACTTTTAGAAGCAGAAAGCTCCATATCAGTAATCATAAGCAAAAAGCAAAATGAGTTTATTAGGTCTGTGGAAATGGTCAAATTTAGGCTGTGTGTTTGCTGGGCTGCAGGGATTTCTCACACAGTTAAACACATGTAATTGTATGACAGGAGGCAGTGAAAAGCATTGCAGACTGCATCTTCTGTAAGAGACCTCTGAAGTCTGGATGGTGTGAGGAGGAGAGATTTATCTCTCAGGATTCATGCTTTAGTGAATGCCTCTGTCTCCTGTTACCATGGGCAAGGGTGCTGTGTAAAATGCCATGATGGCAACGCCAGGAACACTGCACTTAGTAGCACCTTACTTCAGCTTTAAAGCTCAAACATGGCTGAATTTTGGCAGTTCTGGTTTGCTAGCATCAGCTTGTCCAAGGCATTGTTCTAATATCTAGTCAGGTTATTGGGGCAGGACCCATAATTCATCTATTCTTTCAAGTTCTTTGCAATTTTGTTCATATTATTTTTAAGGTTTTCCCTCCTGTCAGAAGAAATTAATCAAATTTCATGACACTGAGGTTCTGAAGAAAAAGACAATATCTTCAAAGAAGTACCAGTGGAGAACAGGTATGGCTTTTGGCAGCATTCCTAGCACTAATTTTTAATATGCAATATAACCTAGGTTTTGTTCAGATCCAGTTTAAAACTGACGTGGACTAATTTAGCAAACGTTTGCAGTGATGAAAGGTACTCGGTTTATGATTCAAATTTCAGTATTCATTCTTTCCAAAAAGCTGAGCCTTCTAAAATTTACAGGTTTGTAAAAGTTTATGTTGAATTGGAGGAAAATGGAGAAGGAAGAGAGGTACTGTTCAGTTCTTTGTGTGTCTTGTAATAGCAGACCTAATATATAAGAGAAGCATAAAATATTTTCCCTTCTTTCTCCATGTTATGTAGCTCTGTCTTACCTTAAAGCACATATTCTAAACTGTTACCATTGGTTTAGACTAAATATGTTTCATTTTCATGAAAGAATATAGAGAGTGACTAATCAAAGCCTTTCAGTTGACTGATTAAAACCCCATAACCAAAATGTTCTCCAGTGTTTTCTTAAGAAAGAAAATATATCTTTATTTACATTTAAAATCAGTGCATGACCCTGGCCTTTACTTTTTGAGTATCTCTCCCAGAGAGGTTTTCAGGCCTATGTATTAGCATTATGCAAGGAGATGATGCTGAACAGTCTAAACTACCTTGCTCTTCTGTAACACACACAGACGTATTTTGTGGGCTAGAGTCAGCAGCCCTTTAAGAAACTATGTGAAAAAAAACCACATGCAGCTATGCTAGGCCCACTTCTCCCTTAGCCTGTGCCTTTGCCCACTTTTTTGCCCTCTTCATGTCTTTGGACTGTAGAATTTTCAGGCCAGTGACTGGTTATTTCAGATGTGTTGTTCATGGGGCACATTCTCAGTCAATAAGACTGGATACTCAGTTGTGGAAAAAGGAATAAATGTTTTTCCCTTACCCCCAGGCATGTTGGACCTAACAACAAACTGGAATACTAATAGCTGGACTTTGAAAAGAGCTGAGCTAGTACCTTGGGGCACATTTGAAGTGCCTTTACACCTCAGTGCAGAAAACTTTGTTCTGAAATATTTTCTGCAATGAGAAAGTAATCATTACAGTCAAAATCAATAAAATTGAAAACATAACTTTTTGAAAAGTAATGTAAATATATTGCTTATGTGTTTGTACAACACCTTGTGTTACAGATAATACGTTTATCTCTATTATCTACATAAAGTAGGAAAAGATATTTCATTAGAATTTGCACATCTTTTAAAAGAAGTTATGTATAAATGAAAATACCTGTGGCAAGAAGAAGTTTCTGTTGGTTTTAAAACATTAGAACAAGTCCTCCATTGAATGGAGGAGTCATTTGAAAAGCTTCAGGTAAAACATTTTAGGTGAATGAATGGAGAATTGGGAAATAGAATGTTAATAGTGGGTGAAAAATTATTACTAATTTGAAACTGAAAACATTCGTCTGCTTAGTGCTCTGTTTTCTGTCTTCTGGTTAATTTTCAGATTTTCACAACTTTTTCAGTTTGCTTTCAGCTCTCAGTGTTATCTGTTAGGGTAGCTACAGAAATGGAAAAGAAGGATGCTTTTTGCCCCTGGTTAACCACAAGAACTCACAATGCTATATCATTCCAATAGTTGTGTGTATGTATGCATTGAGTGTACAGTGAACCCATTTTGTTATTAATCATTTGCTGGAGCAAATACACTGCTACAGTGTAGCAGTAAGGGCTATTCAGAGGCAGGAACTGCATAGTGTTTATAGTAATAAATCAATCTGTACCAGATACCCTAGGGGATCCCAAATCATTGGAGAAGATAAAAAATATTCCAAGTATAAAATCTTACAAATCTACTGACAACTGAACAATAAGGTGGAAAAAGTCTACTTGTGCCAAATATGTGAGACATATAAAGAGGCAGATTTATATTGGAAACCCATCATAGTAGATGTGTTCATGAATGAAATCCATTTCTCATTTAAGGTTTTTTTAAGTCTATGATGGACTATAGGAAGTGAAGGCCTATTTGAGTTTCAGCTTGTAGCAAAAGAAAACCATTCAGTTATTTGATTAACTATGCAGTTAATGCAACAGAAAAATTGCACAGTACGTCTATTGGAATAAACTATTATAAGTAAAAATGGCACATAAAACCCAGTGACATCAGATCAAAAGAAATGTGTGATGTGCTTACATACTTAAGCTGTAGTCTTTTTTGTGTTACTTTGTGGAAAGGTCTGAAACACACAAACTGATTAATTTTTCCTTCATAGTTATTTTTAATTAATACTTGCACACTCACAAGCTCACATGGCCATTATTTTAAATGATGACTTTTAAAGTTAAAGAGTCCCTTATTTATAAGTCAGGAGATGCCAGAGTTAAACAAGGTTTCCTATGTATTGTATCTTTCCATCTTGTTCAGGTTATTTATGAAACAGACTTTTATGATATGATGCCATAGTCTTGTTTCCCCTATTTCTTTAGCTAGGTCCTTTACCATCTCACTACCCTTTGTTTTCTTCCCACATAGACTCTCTAGATTGCAACATTCCTGTTAAAGTTCTGTCCCTGAATTCTCATCCCATCCACCTAATCCAATTTTTTTCTTTCGTCCTTATGTTTCCAATTTGCTCTTCTTTCTTTGTCCCTTCCATCACTCTTCCTGAACAATTTTCTCTGTCCACTTCCTTCCCATTGTCATAACTTATCAAGGTATTTATCTCTTCCTGTCTTGTACTAACCCCGTGACAGAATCTTTGCCATTTTGGTCTCATTACCAACCTCAGCTCCATGTTATATTTTCTCTAGTTTGTCTTCTACCAGCAAAATCCCAGGATCTCATCTCTACTTTTTGTCTTTGCCTCCCTTTGACATGAATCTTAGTCTCTGTGCAATCTCTGTTCCAATCTACTTCCCTCTGTTGAGCCACTCATTACACTCTCTGAATTTGAACAAAATGCTGAATGCTTGTACTCAACCCTGCTTCCAAAATCAGCTCTCGACAAAATATCTGATATAGAGCAGAGCCAGCCTTTTTTTGTACCCTGTGTCAGAAATATGTAAATTCTCTGTAAAGAAGGGTCTTGAATATTTTCCTGATCCTGAGCCTGAGAACATTGGTATAGTCAAGCATCTTAAGTAATGATGGAAGTAGTTTAGACTTCGTCCACTAAAATTCAATAAAAACATACTTTTAACATGGAAAAACTCTGTTTTACTTCCTCAAAGATCTAAAGTTACCCCAATCTGGGGACACAGTCACAGGACCAACAAAGGCAGTTCCACAGCATTGCTGGTGTACAAGCCTTTTATTTTTTCAATTTTTTTCATTGCTGTTACGATAAGAGCTCTAAGTATTTTCAGAAATGTGAGAAATGTCAGGCAAATGGGACAGCTGGAGCACCAGCATCTCTGCCTTTCATAGCATTTTTTTAACATGACTTGATTTGGTGAACCTTACTAGGTCTATACTCTAAGCAGATGCGAATACAGAGACGTTACCTGAGCAAGTTTTACCAGAGTCTTTATGATCCAGAACTAGGCTTATTGATTCTTTTTATTTATTTTCCTGTGGTTGGTTGGTTAGTTGGAGGTTTGTTTTTTCTTTTGTTATTTTGGGGTTTGTATTCCACATAAAAATGGTAGATCTAAATAACATTGGCTTTAGTGAAATTTGGTTGATATTTTCTCTTTAAAAACCCAGTATCCACATTAGTGTAATTCTGCTTCATTTGAACTATTCAAATTGAAAATGTCCTCATGCCAAATTTTTTCTAGGTATTTTTAACCAGATCATTTTAGTTGTTTGTGAGACTGGGGAAAGGGAGAAGGACTACGGTAGCACATTAAACATATGTAGTGTTCATTTTTTTGTAGAGCACATACTCTGCTTTGGATGAATTTGATTGGTGCAGAGATTGGGAAAGAATTGTCCTGGTTTCAGGGATATGGGAGTGCTTTTCAATGCAAATTTGCCTAAATGTAGTTACACACTCAATGAAGAGAGTAGAAGCTAAATTTGTTAGAGCCCAGCTTCTCCACTCCATCCATGTTCTTGCTTGGCAAATAGACTGTCCATCTCCAGTACTCCTCTGAGAGCAACCATCTTCAATCCAAAACAGCATGAGCTGAGTAGGCCTTGCCCTGTAATTGAGCTTTATTGTCAGGAATTGCCTTATCACTTGCCATTAAAAATTAGTGCAGAGTTTTGTGTTACAGGTGTAACAATACCAGTTTAACACATTCCAGTCCCTTCAGGAGCAATTGCTCTTCATTCAAGCTCCTCTTTAGTGCCAATGAGGATCTCTAATGTTTCTTAATCTCCTGTTTCTGAACACAGATGAGTTCAATTATGCCATTCACAGTTTGATGCCATAGCTGTCATGATATCTGTTAGCAGAAATCAGGAGGTTTTTTGCTCCCTCCATCTAGCCAGAGATTTACAGACAGGAATTCTTTAATGATTCTGCCACAGCAGCCTCTATATCTATAAAAATTATGCACACAGATTAAGGAGTCTGTGGCCTGTATTGTCAGTGTTTTTCAAGGTGGTTCCCAGGCAGCAAGAGGAAATTGCTTGTGTCAAAGGTAGACAGGTGAAGAATGAGATACTTTAAGAAATACAGATTCTGTGAAAAAAATTAACTGAGGAGAAAATATTTCCCCTGGACTTCTCAAATGATTCAGGAAGAAACGAATGCTATCCAGTCAGGTAATACCATCAGCACAGGGACCTCAGGCTGAAGCCATTATTTTATTTTTTCTAATTTTCAGTGCTAGAGCTTAAAATCTTTTGTGCATGTGCATGCAATACATCCTATTGGTTCAATTACTTCTATAAATATTTTGAGTTATCAAAATTTTCTAGGAAACACGTCAAAAAGAATGATCATAAATGAAACCAAATTCACATGGCAGTAATACCACAGTGATGCTTTTAAGGATCACTTGACGTACATTAGACACAGAGTTTATTTCATGAAAATTATAGTCAGCATCATGCATCAAAATAGGTACCTACAGGTTGATGTCTGAGCAGATACTTTTAAATTGAGAGATGTATTTACTATAGTGAAAATGTGAGCATCATATCTTTTGTATTTTCTATCCTCTTTCAGGTTTTCATGTCTTCTTGACTCATCTTCTCTGTCTATTCCTACCATATCTTTCCAATCCATCATAAAAATGTGCTTTTTGCAGCTGTACTGTGTAATATGAACACTATCTGTAAATATTTTCTGTCAGCTATGGGGCACCTCATCTCTGGAGCAGATTCTAAAATCCCATATTAAAACTTATATCCTTCAACAATAGTTTAATTTTTGTTTGCGAGTCCTTGTTATAGCACATCATATTTTTTTATGTGACTCATTATACCCAATTTGAACATTGCTTTTAAGAACTGCCATATGGTGCCAATAAATAAGTCTTTAAAGGCTTTCACTTTTCTTCTAAATATGGTTCAATAGTGGCTAATTAAATTAATATATTAAAAAACTCCACAGTCTATACAAATCAAGCATCTTAAACTGGTTATTTTAATATTTAGATCCTGAACTTATTAAGAACTATTTGAAGATAAATCCTTCAAGAGAGAAAATGAGATATTTCCCCATCCCTTAGCTTTTATTTTTTATGGCACTACAGTTTTTATTGTATAATGGACTGTATAGCATGTTGGTAGTCTTATTTTTTGCATTTCTCCATGCTTTCAGTCTCAGCTGGGGTCCCAGCAAAAGATTCATTTACGTGCCCTCCCAACAAAAGCAGAATTGGAAATTATAAAAGGGCTCTCCTCTTCATTTCCTCCTCTCTTCTGCTTCGCTGTGAGGTAATTTTGTGAGTGCTGCATTCTAATGTTAAATTGGATAGCAACTCATCATCTAAGGGAATAATGGCAATGGCTGATTCAACTCTGTTCTCATCTCAGATGTAATTTGTATCCTTATGTCTGGCACAGAATGTATTCAAAGTAGCAACTCAGAACTTGGCCTTGACTAAATCTCTAGCTGTTCAAAGAGCACTTTGATCTCTCATAGTAGAGGTTAAGCAAATGCCACCTGTGTCTGTCTTAACAAGAATTAGATTTTAAACGGGTAATCATCAGGACATAAATTCTGTATATCTCACAGGCCTGCATGGAATGCCTTACAGCTGATAGAGTACTTATCCTATGCCCTCCTCAGTTCCTGGGAACAGAGCTTGCTCCTTTGGCTGTTTGAAAAATGCAGGCCTCCAGCCCTTTTACCTTCCAAAAGATTCTCACTTCACACCCCTACATGCTTCTTAGGCACCTTGTTTGTCTAGATAGAAAAAAAAGTAATCCCATAAACATTAAATTTAAAGATCCTGCTTTTCTCTTTTAGAAATAACTGCATTTTTCCTCTCTGATGACTCTCAAAGGCTGATTTACATGGTTGTGTATCAATAGTGTGCTGCAACCAACCATCCTTCACCTTTATGACAAGATAGAGTTGATAGTACCAGAACTGATTCTTTCTATGCACTCTGATATCCAATCTAAAAACTGCAGTTACATATACAGGCGCTTACTCCACAGTCTTTTTCTTCCCACAGGCAGCCTTTAGCATTCTAGTGAGCCCTTTTGGATATTGTATGCAAAGGTAGGAAAAGAGATTTAACAAGAAAGGCAACTTTCAGGGCTCTGTATAGCTCTGTTTCAGTACTGATAATCAAGCCATTATTTAGAACTGTGGCTTCCAAAATGGGGTGTGTGCATCTCAGTGACTGTGCTGCACAATCACTGGGAGTGAGAAGAAAATATTTTGTAAACATATTTTATTATGTTTCTAAAATCCTATGTGACATTTATTTTGTTTCTATCTGACTTTTTAAAATGCTCTTAAGATTCTGATGCACAGAATTCATAAGCACAGTAATGCCTGTGTATGGTTTATAAATAAATCTATATAAATATATGTAAGTGATATGCACTCAAAAATTTTTACTGTTAGAGTTGAACGATCAAAATATTTTGGAGGTTCTATCTTTTCAAAAATAAAAGTATTAGTAAACAGTTAAATGACTACAGGAACTATATTAAAAACAAACATATTTTAGCATTTATTTTCCACAACAAAATAAAATATTGCTCTTATAATTTTCCAAAAATCATTTTTTAGAATGTTTAAAAGTGTGTTTCCAAAATGGTGACTTTAACAGAAGAACAAGAATGTAAGCAGTAAAGCAAAAATGGACCAAAGAAGGAAATAACTCTTTATGCAAGAACATTTTCTCTAATGAGAAAAATATTCTGTTTCAGCCATTCCTAGAAAAGAAAGGTACAAGAGACAAACTGGCAAGCAATATCAGGTAGTGGTAATTCCCTGAGCAAATGATTTGAATAGAAAGGGAAGTCCAAGACAAGTGAATTTGCAGATAAACTTTGTAAATTCTCTGGAAGTTTGAAAATACTCCTTGGGAGGTAATGTACTGTTTCTGAAAAAGAAGCTCCCCTGTTTTCTTCTTTATAATATTCATATAGGCTCAAATCTTTAGTTTTTTTAGATGCCTAGAAGAAGATAAAAATATGATCTGAAAAAAGGTATTTTTGCATAAATTTCAAGGAGACGCACAATAGAGCCTGTACAGCAATACAATAATACAAAGTGCCTGGTAACAGTTTTAAATAAGCAATGGTGTGTTTGTAGTTCAGAAATAATACATTCACAGGGAGATAAATTTCTTATGTAACATTACATAACCAGTAGGTCTAAAACCAAGCACAAGATCAGAACACTCATCACACACAATGTATATGGGTTATGATGTGAGAGAAATTGATCTAATAACTCATCCAGTGAAATTTGTCAAAGTCCAAGCAGAGTAAATGAAGTGAAAGTTCATCATTACAGAGTCCAGGAGGTGAGTAGATAAATGAAAAACAACCCAGTTATAGACATAATCTTATGTGCTCTCACAGAGTGAATTCAGAGAACTTAAAACTCTGTTACTCTCTTCAGATGAATGTATCTCTCCTTTTGTAATGATTAAAAGTTAATCTGCAATTTGTTGCTTTAAAACACAGGTGAATAGCTAATTTCAGCAATTTCTCACTAGCACGGGTGAACTGATCTGTGGTATAACAAGGCTGGTAAATGGCGAATGGAATTGTTCAAGCTGTCCATAGCAATATGCATCATGCTGCCTCAGTGTCTCATTATATTATTTGACCAAGTTGAATATAAAGGATTAATTAATATCCAGTGAGATTAAACAACCCTCAGGTTAAACAACACAAAATGGGGAAAATATGTAGAAGCAATGGAAAAGTATGAAAACACCAAGGACCTCCAAAATTTCAGGAACCAGGTAATAACTTTACTGTTTTCAGGTAGCATATATTCTGTTTTTGACATTATAATAATTACATACAAAGAAACTCTAGTATGGGTTCAGGCAAACTAGTTTAAATGTGTCTTAATCTGATGTATTTGATTTCCTGTCATTTTTCTTAATTACTTCCTTACAGATATTTACAACTGAACATGGTGGCATCCACATTTGCAAAGTTGCACTGTGTTATGTAGATTGGTAGAGTACAGCAGAAGAATTTTTGAGTGTAGATATATCCCCAAGGAAGTTTAAATGTTCAAGATGAGACAGCAAGCCAAACTAAATACAATAAAGAACTAATAATAAAGAAGAGCTTGTAGTTCTTAGTACAAAAGGTTCTTGATGAAAATTTGCTACTTACACAGCATAAAAACTGTTTAAACTTAATACAGCTGATGAAGTTACAGCTTAGTGTGCTTCAATTAGGTGAAAGTGCTTTTAGGGAATCCTTGAAATCAGTAGTTGCACAATGATGTGTGAGTTACAGAGGGAATATAGTCAGTTGTCTTCCGGAGAGGAGGAGATATGGAAGGAAAGGCACAGTCTTCAAATGTGAAAACATTTCCTGCTTTCTCAACAAAGGAAAAATGAACCGACCTCTTACCTTCCCAGCTACAAAAATGGGTAGCAATTAAAAATTAAATGAAGCATAAGTAGCAAAGTGACTTCAGAGGATATATGAAATATGAAGCATAAAAGAAACTCCAATAATTTAAACTAACATAGTTTAAAGTAATTTTAAAGACCAAACATTTTATAGCTTACAAAGCTTTATGTCTGATCATTATTTAATAGTTTTAAAATTATGCCTAGAAATGCCAAAGACACTAGTGATCTTAATTTCATTGTTGCTGCAAAATTAACTGTTTAATTCTTTTCCAAACATATATAGGTTCAACAGTATACATAGGTACATCAGATAAAATTTGGAAGAGAACTTATGTTCAGAAAGGAGAAGTACAGGAATCTTTGGAGCATTTGGCTAAGGTCTCAGAATAACTGTATCCAAACTAGGTGTCTTTTGTCTCGGGGGACACACAGATAATATAATCATCCTATAAAAGCTAGAGATAAAATTAGACTGTGTCATATTTTAAGTGGCTTTTAGCCACTGGTTACACTTTCATGGTCTACCCTTAGCCCTCACAGTTCCTCAGACATTCTTGCAGATCTTGTGGGACTGCAACTCAGAGTTTTCATGTCACTGTGTCACTTGCCCCACTGAGCAGCAGACCCGCATTTTCCTCAGCCACTCTGTTTCTAAAGTACCTGCAGAAACCCTCTTCCTACCCTTTGCTAGTTTGAGCAACGTGAGCTTTAGACAGTTCCACCACAATTTTGGCAAGCACTCTATGTTTCCCCTGGGTAATTTCTCCCAGTTTCTTACTGTGTACTCCTTTCTTACGTTTGAACTCGGTGTTCCTTGTTGAATCATGCTGGCTCCCTGTAACACTTCTGTTATTTACAAAACATTAGGTCAAGTTGTTCTTGTGCTCTGAGGAGGTTGTCCTTGAAAATCAGCTGATTCTGGTTCTTATTGCACACTAGGGCAATATCCCATGTGATGTTACCGAATAGGTCCCATAACAGGTAGAAATATGCCATCCTCAAGTCCAAATTTGGGATTCTGTTGCTTGCCTTACTTCTCTTGATTTTTAACTGCAAAGTCTCATGATTTTCCCAGCCAAGGCTGTTCTTGAATTTAATATTTTTATGATTTATTTACTGATTGTGAACAATAGTTCCAAGAAAGTATTTCATTGAATGGCTGCTCAATCACCTGTAACAATATATTATCGTAAAAGCACATGAGAAATCTCCTGGATTGTTTGTGCCCAGCTCTGCTGCTTTTCCAGCAGATTTTCAGATGTAGAACCTTGTAATTGCAAGTCTTCTTTCAGCTGTCTATAGGCTTCATTTACCTCTAAATGTTTTTCTTCTGCAGCACAAGCCTGTGCTGCCCATGACATTCTCTTTTCTAAATTTAAACATAAATTTTCAGCAGACTTGTTACCACTTCCTCTGTGGTGATAGCTCTGTGCACTCCAGCCATTCCCTTGTGTACAGCAAAACCCTTCCTCCTCCACTTTCCAGTCTGTTTGCCCTGAAAAAATCCATGCATCAGGTCATTGGAGTGCTCTGGTGAAACCTACCAACTACATCTCTGTAAGCGTAATGACCTCTGCAGTTCCTGTGTTTCCAAAAAGTGTGCTTTTCCTCCTCCTGTGATCTTGTCTTATCAAAGGGTACAGAAGAGAAAGAATGAAAATATACAAGTTCCATTTCCCTCTGGTGCCCTAATGCTTTTTTTTTTTTTTTTACTGTCCTGATCCTTGCCTTCTCTTCAAATTACCCCAATATACCTAAGCATCAGTACTTGTTCCTCAATCACAGAGGCCAAAACCTTGCCTGTGTGGCTGTGATACAGCTGATACTGATACAGGTCTTCTCCCAATGGGTATGCTCACACCTACTAAGCCTTTTCTTTCACTGTGAAGACAGACATGAAGATATTTCTTTGAATAGCTAAACTTCCCAGACACTGCCATTTTAAAGCTGGAACATTTGTATCAAACTACTGGACAGTGTAAAGTTTAGGAAGTGCCTTTGTCAGGCACACAACTTTAGGTCTAATAGTCAAACCTTTTCTATATAAAGGGACACCAGAAAATAATTTATTCTGAAGGGTACCTAGACACAGTAATAATGTATCAAGGTATTTCATACTTTTGTAATAGTGGAAAATGGAATTTGTGGTACTTCTGCATGAATTACTTTTAATTTTTCTGTTTTAAGTTAGATACTTTGTTTTTTCTTCTAGAAAAGTGGACACCCAGTAGATGATGATTTGTTTAAAACCACAAACCTCATTAAGTTTTTAATTTAAAAAGTGTTAAGTTCATTTCTTGTCAGTAAAACAAATATTTGTTATTGCTAATACATTTTAAAGGAAAGCATAGCACTGCATAGTGTTTAAAGGAATAGTGTATGTAGTGCACTGCTTCATCATGAATTCATGTCAATCATTTCACAATTGCAATAGAACTTTTCTGAAAGCAAATACATTTCCCAGTCACAAGCAGGAAATTGAATTCTACTCTAGGAGAATTCCAGGGACACATGGCCATTGAACCATCAGATTCAAAAGTTAAAGTAACATAGTGCCTTTTCTTGTGCTGCAACTGATATCAATCACTTCTGAAATACCATAATATTTAAAAATCCAGCAAAAAAATGCAATTTAAATGCACAATCTCGCTCTCTGTGACAAAAACTGTCATAAGTCAAGGCAATTTTGTCTTATTTCAGACAGATTTCTGGCTCCATCTTTTTGTTATGTACAACCACTTCTTTCTCACCATTGTGTGATATTCAATAAAGAAACTACTACTTTATAATGAAGAATAGAGTTTGTCTTGTTTCAGTTCATACTTTATTATTTAATAATATGGTCTGATGGATAATATAACTGGTTATTTATTTGAGTTTTCAATCAGTAAAGAGGACTAACACGGAATGTTTCCAATATTTGTACAGCCTGGCGATGATTGTATCTATGTTATTAGAACAAGATGTTTTCTTGTTTTGGCTTCATTTTAGAAAGGCTGAATGTAAATATTATTAATATCCTCTGTATAATTTATACTGCTTTTGGCATTCAAAATGGGTAAGTCGACTTAGAAGAAAGTTTTCACAGTAATTCATGTAGCTGAAGTCAGAAAGTCTGATGGATTTTTTTTTTTTCACTATAGGTTTTATGGGAGCTGTTCTGGCTTAAATTGAGACTCCAAACTTTTGGCTATCACAGTGAAAACTATTGGTATAAATTTTGGTTTTTTGTTGGTGGTAAACCCAGATAAGTCCAGATATGCCTAGACAGGTCTTGAACTTCCAAAAGTGCTTGGTCTGCATGGTCAGCAGCAGAATTTACAGTTCAGATGCGAAAAGTATCAAGTGATTGTGAGAGATCTGTAGTGACAAAAAGGGATTATTTGCTTAGGAATAGGCTATGAAGTCACTAAAACATCCTTATAATAAGGGGATCTCAAGCTTTTAGAAGTCTTTTGCTTAATCTTCTGGATTTAAAAATATGCTTAGAAAAAAAAATAGCTGTATAATTCCTGGGAGTCTACAGTTTTAGTCTATGGCTAGATTTATTGCCATGTAGGATGATTCTGTCATGGCTCTTTCTTTTGTCTAGAGTGGAGTGAACAAAGCCTGCAGAAAATGATTGGAAGTTGACAAGAAATAATAATTCCCTCTAAAATTTCCAAATAGATGCCCAGGGTGTGAAGAGGAGAAAATGTAGTGGGAAGAGGATTAACTTATTCCAAAAATGCTATAGGACAATCTATATACTGTAAAAATATACTGTAAAATTGTTCTAATTTCTCTAAGTGGATGATTTTAAAGAGAAAAATTGCTTATGAGTGAAGAGGAATGTTTATGAGAAATAATATAATCCACTTAAAAACTTGTGGGATATTTTGTTAAAATGATTGCACTAAACCAGAGCAAGAGTGAGACCATTTGCCAAAGTTTATTTTCCTCATATTTTTTTTTTTTCCCAAAGGAAGAAAACCGCAACAACCGAAAAACCAACCAAAAAATCCCCAAAGGAAAAAAACATTATCAGGGCAGTCTCAACAGGACTTCAGACACTGTTCATTCCATCTTCATTTTTGGTACAGTGTTTTGTGGTCATTGACACTAGTCTTTGCTTGTTATATTAAGTCCTGCAACATCACTTCCAAGGGTAACCTGATTTTTAAATGAGTGAGCTCTCAGGACTGTAAGCTCCTTTATATGCATGGATACTTCATACTAAATACTAAATAGGCTGTTCAGTCATAGAGGGTTTATTTATTTTTCCTTAAAACTAGCAAGATTTCTGAATAGGGGATCACAGAAAGCAGTGTCGATACATCTGATGTGAAAATAAAGTCATGCCTCTTCTCAGCAGATGGATATGTGTCAAAATTAAAATAAATGTTTTAAGGTCTAGAAAAATACATTTTCTTTCTTAATACCATTTTCACCCTTGAATATTGACATCTTTTCCATCACCTTCATTGCAGTTGTTCCTCATTCAGCCATGGGGTTTATTCAGTACCTGTGAAACCAAGAGCAACCAGAAACAGAAACTACACTAGAATAAATATACATTTCTGTTTCTCATGTTAATGATCTAGATGGTAAACTCTATTGCTTCACGTTTCTGATGCAGAATCTGCTCATTTACCCTCTATACAAGTCATCAGCATCCTATTGAATGGAATCAGATACATTTTATTTCCCTCTAATAGGAAGGAAAAAATCAGCTGCTGAAAGAAAATAACAGACTTGAGTGAGTGGTTGGCTATGAGCTTTGCAAATTAGCTTTATTGTATGTATCTCTACTAGACATGGCCTTGAGCAGCCTGCTGTGACTTTGAGATTAACTACACTTTGAAGAGTTTTTGAAGGGGCCAGGACCTCAGATGGGCCCTTTCCACCTGAATTTTTCTAAGCCTTTATGCATGTAATATGCATCTATTTGTAGTCAAGATAGATGTGTGCACCACATAGATACATGCATATGCACCTGAATGCTTTGTTCTTCAAAATAATAAAAAAACAAACTCAATTTACATTTCTGATGTTAATATATGTATGAAAACGTATGCAAGGCCACTTTGTAAATGTGTAAATATATATATATACGATATATAACTAATTCTTCCCTCACTGCATTGTGGTTGCTCTTGTTGGACTACTTATTTTGCTTTTTGGTGCTTCTGTGTAACGTGTAAGTTTCATTCCCTTATAGCTATAATCAGATTTTATGGAATTTTTTTTGTGAAACTCTAACCTCTTCAGCTTCTTTTTTGCCATAAAAAAACTGAGCTGTTTCTGGAATCTCTGTGTTTACAGGAGAACAAGTGGCAATAATCAGTGGACATCAAGCAGAATTAACTGTTGTCCCCCAGAGCTGTAGTCTTTCTGGGGCCACTACATGGCAGCTCACCAAGGGTTGGATGCCCAGCTGAATGTCACAGCACAAAAAGACAGGATGGAGGAGAGCTCTGCTTGCTAGAGCCAGGAATTTCTTACTGGTCATGTTTTTCATGTGTGTACAAAGCAGTGTGTGTACAAAGAAAGTGAATATGCTGACCAGGCTGGAAAGTATCCAAAATTAATAGCTGCTTCTGAATGACCATCCACTCTGAAGGGAAAATTCAGTCTGATGAGGCAAACTGCATCAGTATCCCATCTACAGGGAAGCCAGTTGGAATAATGATGTTGAAAGTGTGGTTGTAGCTGCATCTTCACCTATTCATACATCTTCTGCTTTAAAAAATAAAGACAACACTGTAGGCCTTTGCTAAGCATCAACAAAATCTACAAGTTAACCCAGAAAACAGAAGAGAACTGATACAGGAATGCTTAAAGTGTTTTATCTGTTACTAGAACAAGTGCAAGCACTTCAAATTTTATTAATTTCTCCTTTGGACACTTTTTTGCACATTCACTTCCGCCTAATGTGGAGCTTAGGGTACTGCTAATAGTTTACTTTTTCTTCTGAAATTCTTCTGAGTGGTTGAGCCATGCTGTTCTGAAAATGTCAGAGTCTGTTTGGGATGTGTCTTACTTCTCTGAAGTGGATTAACTTTTCTTATACTTACATGCAAATTTTCAGACTTTAAATTTCAACCAGTGTGTTGGGTCCCTTCTGTTGATCATATTCCGCCAGTGTCTGTGTAGATATATGTGTTTTATTGAATAAACACATCAAAAAAGGAATGGGATTGATGCTTAAGCTATTTTTGGTCTTACTCATAGCTATCTACTGATAACAGATAAAGGCAGGAATAAAATACAGAACTTTTCATAATCTTTTTCTAAACATAACTGTCTCACCTACAAAAAAGATGAGCTCAGGTTTTAACAAGCTATTTTCATACAGCATCTTCCATTTTCAGAGTTCTCAATTGTTGCATCCTGTAATCCAGTTATGGCTAATTTATTAGATGAACTTGGTGAAAGTTTTAATTGAGCCAAATATACAGCACTTCAAGACTGATGAAATTTCATTCCTCTTTTTGGTGTAATATTACTGTACCTCTGGTTTCCTCAGAAGACCTTTTTTTTTTATTCTGGTGTTTGACAATGAGCTAACATTCAAAATGCAAACAGAGACTTTACACATTGACTGCAGTAAAAAAGCATTTTCTTCTTATTCACAATATATGAAGTAATGGGGAAAAAAGTGATCCCAGTACCATCCTAAAATGAATTTAAGTTATCGCAAATTGCAGGAAAAATGGCAATTTAAAAGAAAAAACTATAGCAAACACAGGAGAATTGAAATAGCCTAAGCTATTATTTTTTTTTTTAATCATAAAATAGAAATACATAAAATGCTAATAAATTGACCGAATGGAATAGGACAAATGGAAAAATACTGGTTCCATTTTCCACCAAAGAAATTTACATAAGTAAATTTCAAAGCAGTGCTTGTCAAGTTTCAGGTGGAATTTCAAATTAAAAGCATCATTTACTTCCTTTTTTGTCCAATTTGCCATTTAGGAGATATTGCTTTTCATAAATGCACCCAAATGATGTTGAGATTTTTCACTGTGAAAATAGCAAACACTGAAGAAGGAATATGAGTTGAGAGCTGAAAGAGCTTTCTGCAAAGCCTGGTCAGACCAGAGTTGATACTTCTGTCCAAGAGAAACATCAGGCATCACAGAGATGTCTGAGAAATCAGGTTTCAGGTTCTGATCTCTGTGCAGTGACCAATGGCAACTCTAACAACTATCAGCTCACCAAGTTTTCCTTTTTTGTATTTATATGGGTACTTAAATGAATGGCTATTTTGCATTTTGTTTCTGCATTGCTCTGCCAAAGCACATTGATTGTCCATAGTTATGTATTTTGGAGAATATTAGGAAGCCACACTGTCCTTCTGCAATCAGTTTTAGTTTCACACTGCATGGGTGTGTTTCTTTGTCAACAATATGGGGAAAATTGCTAAGGTTTTGAAGGAATTTAAGAAGCAGACTTTTGCTCTTTTTTAACATGTGCATGCTTTAGAAAAATGATATTTTACTAAGAGATTGTGTCCCCAGATTCAAGAGGGACTGAAATGTAAAAGAATCAGCTTCACTTTCCTTGAGCTAGTGTCTTTCTCCTCTGATACAACGTATTTTGTATTTGGGATTAATCTTTCTGAAAATTTGCAATCTGAAATCCTTTTCAGTTTGAGTATAGGATTACTCAGCCTTCCATAGCTAGTTTTATTGAGACTAATGAGATAAGAGACTGAAAAATGTCCAGACCTTGCCAAAGGTTAATCTTGTTCTTAACTCCACTATCTCTGCGATGTAAAATGCATAGTAGTCTTTTCAATTCTATATTGAATTTTGTATTGCTAAGTAATGTGGCACACTTTGAACTTACAGAGGAGTCTTGGGAAAATTAAAAAATAAACCATATTAAAAATGCAGTTATCTTACCAAATTGTATGAAAAGTATGTAAGCAAAGAGAGGAAAGTCTGGAATATTCTCTGAAATGAAGGAGTAGTGGGAAATTCTACAGTCCAGGCTTGAAGAGTTGAAATCATGTAAAGGAATAATGTATCCAGCCAATAAAAATGTATTGTAAGAAGGAATGGTAACTGAAATTTGCAAGTGCAGTGACACATAAAAAATTTAAAATAGAGGAGAAGATAGTCATTACTGAAGGAATTTGAAGAAGGGAAGATACTGATGGAAAATATGTCAAGTGCCATAGTGATAAATAAAAAAAAAATTGAGGCATTTTTGGTAAAAGATGATGGGTATGACATTATAGTTGTGTCACTAATATTCTCAGTTAAAGGAAGTCAAAGAAAGTGCTAAAACTGGTAGTATTTTGTCAAAGAAAGGCAAGTTTTAACACTGGAATAAATCACAGTGATAGTTTAAACACCAGACTATTAAAAAAGCTCTGGGAAGTTATGGCAGAGTGTTAGCATACATAGTCCAAATGTCTGGAAGAGACCTTTGTGCAGAAATCTATACAGAATACTGCAGTGCATTTCAACATCTATTACAGTCTTCATCATTCAATAATGGTGTTTAATGCTGAAAGGTGAATTACTAGGTAGCTGAAATGAAATGCTCTGAACTCCAAAAAGGTTTAGATTTCTCACATTTGATAGCACACTGATATTGCATAATGATTTTTCTCATCTCACAACACTAGTTTCTTGGTGATAATTCAATTATAGCCTTTTATAAACATTTTTAGTCCTCCTCTGGCATCAGTTATGATTTAGCTATAATTAGTTTTTTTCAAATATATAATAAAACATGGAACACAATTTGGAATCCCAGTCAACCTTTACATCACTGTGCTGTGCTCTTTTATCTCTAATCTAATGCTTTCAACACACAGCTTCGGATTCCTTTTTATTGTTGTCAAGTAGAAATTGTGTTTAAACCTGAGATGGAATATATTGACTATATTGTTTACTCTGTTAAGAGGTTTTAGAACAACCAAAAAACCTGTTTGTCTTACCAAATCTTATTTGCATATGTCTAATCAATTTCACTTGTTACAGAACTAAAAAAATCAGTTGTGAATCAACTCTGATTGAACCCAGTGGCAAAAATGGAGTGGAATAAAGCTAATCCAATCCTTTTTTCTGTTAGCTATCTTCCATTCCTATTAAGGCTCAATATAACTCAGAGCTGATCTTTGCTAATCCTTAGTCAATTTATATTAGCCCAGACAATTTTATTTTGACCAAACTTGCATTTTCATTAGGTTGGACTGTGACTTTTTGCTGTGACTGTGGACTGCTCCTGTTCTGCTCCCTGAGATGCCAGTATGGGACCAGAAGTAGCAATCTCTACTTTTGCATTCAGAAAAGCTCGTGCCACAAGTTCTGCCTTTGCCACTTCTCCTCTCATCTCCCCAAAAAGGGTCCATGCCACCTCCTCTTGAGCACAGAAACCAGACATTGACAGAATTTTATGACCGTTTTTGAACTGTGTCTATGCACAACTTCACAGCTAAGGCTGCACAGCAGCACATAAGGAAATCCATCAATGGTACTTTAGCCTGGCATGATGGCAGTGCTACAGGTCAGAGAAGAAAAGAACCACATTATGGTATTCTTTGAATAAAAATACTTCAAGCTAAGATAAATCGGAGAAGTTACTTCAATTTAGAGCAATTAAGTTGTTGAAAGTAGTTCAACACAACATGATGCAACTTGACCCTGACTGTCAGTGCTAACCAGCCTCCTTTAAAGAAGAAATAAGTATTTATTATGGAAAGAGAGTATATGGAATAGAGAGAGAGAAGATCTAAAAAATCAAAATCTAAACCAAACCCACGTGCTTTAGAGAAAAGGAGTGAAATTGCCACTAGACGAGATGGCTGGCTGACTACTATTCAAAAAGATCTGGGTTTGAATTTATTGTGCAAGAACTGATTTATGTATGACAGAGATTCTCTTAGGTCTCTTAATGCATGCATTAGAAGTTATTTTTTCAGTTATTATTGAAAATAATATATTTCAAAAATATATTATTTTTATGAATGTTTGTGAGGGCAAATGTTTCAGGTCATGAATATTTGTGAGAGCTTTCAAACCACCAAAAAGTAACTTATATTTTTGCAAAAGCCTTACAGAATCTCTGCAAACGCTTGCAGTGTAATTGAAATATGTATAGGAACCCAGAAGGAACAGAAACTTCTATGCAGGCAAATGTTGATCGTGTAATCATGACAGCACAATCTGCAACAGTGCTATAGAGTTTCCTACAGACCATATGAACTTAATCATAATGTAAAAATTATTAACTTAGTTTAGTAGCTTTTCAATCTGATTACTCTTTTTCTGTCTTTGTTTTACTGATAATGCTTATTATTTTTTTTTCTGGAAGATGCATGTAGTCTTTTATTTTTCATTACTAACATGATTTTTTTTTTTTTATGATTAATCTAAAATTACTTTTTGCATAAAACAGCTGTTAATGGATATGAGGCAGAGAATCTAGAAATTACATGTTCTTTTTGAGTTGAGATCTTTAACTCTATTTTCCCATGGCATCAGGACTTTCAACACCTTATTTTTTAGTGCTTTAATTGTCTTAAGTAGAAGGAATAATAGGTATGATACATGTAATTTTTCTGCTGGCTTGTTTCCTAGAATTTCTTAGAATTTTTAAAATTCCTTTTAATTCTGTGAATCAGAAGTCACTAAAAAGATGCATCTCCCTACTTCCTAAAGTAGTACTTCACAGACAATACTTTCCACAAAGAATTCTATTGATGGAAAAAGTATTGATAGGCTTCTAAGATTCTGCAGGGGAAAAAAGTGTTGGACTGGGTTTGTCTTTGTTTTAGACTCTGTTCCTTGCAGCATAGCTGAGAAGCAGACATTGTGGGTTAGCAGAAGAAAGAATGGGTCTGTGACCTGTGAAGTTTTAGACTGCTTCTCTATTTTTTCAACTTAAGAAATTATGAACAGTGTGAGATGAAGCTGTCTTAATGGTAATCTGTAAGGCTCATTCAGGACAGATTACAGATGTCTTTTGCTCAGAATCAGGAGGAAGAAGGTAATTCCTAAACATAACACTTCAAAAACTTGGCTTCCCTTTCCTGATATGATTAGAAACAAAAAAAAACAAAAACAAAAGCAAAAAACAAAAAACAAAATAAACCAAACCCCAAAAAACAAAAAAAAAAAAAAACCAAAAAACCTAAAAAACAAACAAACAAAACCCCCAAAAAATAATCCAAAACCCCACATTTGTGTTATTAAATGCAATTTTTCTCAAACTTTGGGCAAATAGCCCACTTTCTTTTGTTATAATTTGGAATGCCTTTGAAGCTGAAACCTCCAAGGAGAGTCGGTAACAATTTCCAAGAAAAAGACTGTAATTACTTTTTTGTGCATTGTTCAGTGAACTGAAACAAAGCCCTAAGCAAGGGAGAAGTTTGTGCTTGCTTGCCTGTAAACTCCTTGCATGTGGTGCCACTACCCCAATACCACATTGCAGAGTTTGTGTATGATGGTGCTTTTCTCAATTCTGATTGGTTCTGCACATTTTGGTATTGCTGCATCATTTACTCAGGGCACCTGCTTTTATGGCTCTTTCTGTCAAATTGGCATTTTCCAGTAAGTTTCAAAGACAACAGAAAATTACTGTGCAAGCATATTTTGTGGAAAGACATAATGAGAATTCAGTGTTGAATTATTCCACATACAAGACTCCAGCCTGACTGTTGCTCAGGGTCTCCTGGAATGATTTGAATTCTTAGCCCTGTTAAGAACAAACACAAGGTGTGTTTTTGAAAATGCCGAAGTATGAGAGAATAATTCATTCACAATGCTTTCAAAATTAGCTTCTTTTCACTGTCAGTATACTTCCACATTATGAGACAGAAGTCTTTTCTTTCCTCTCCTTCATTTTTCCCTCCTTAGCTGGAGAAAAGTACCCAAAAAAGAACTTGTTCCTTCTACCATGTTTGAAATTCAAGTCTCTCTTTTGCCAGGAGTTAAGTCCATGATAAGGAAGATGTCTTTTAGCCCACGAATTTAGAATTTGGCTGCAAATATGTAAATTTTAAGGGAAGGGTTCATGTTAAAGAAGTGGGTTACTTTCCACAGGTTTAATAGTTAACCATTAAAAAAAATCCTTTCTGCCCAAAAGGAGAGCACTTAAATTCATCACAGAGTTTTTGCAGCAACGTAATGTCACTTCTATCAGATATAATTCCAGATGTAATTCCAGGGGAAATGTGGTAGCTCTTCAGGACACTCTATGGCTGATTTCCCCTTTGTGTCTGGTTTGAGTGAAAGGAAAGGGGATAACAGGAATAAAAATAGAAATTTTAGATGAGACACTACTGAAAAAATAATTTAAGCAGTTGGTTGCAAGTCTGAGATTGAATTAGAAGTATAACTAAAATTGATTTGAATCTGTGCTATAACATTATGATAATGAAGTCTGTGGCCTTACCAAAAGATTATAAACATGACTTTTAAACTTCCTTTGATATTCTTATTACAACTGCACTTAAATTCATTATGAGCTGCTAGAAGGTCATCTTGTTACAAAACATGCATAGTTGGCACAACTCAATACTCTCTAGTAAGTTCTAAAAGCCAGCTGAGTAAAGAAAAACATTTGAAACAAATATACTGGAAATCAGATTTTAGCTTTCATTATACTAAGGGGGCAATCTCAGTTTTGATGCCTAAGGCTCATCAACACCATCATAAATTTCATTTGTTAAGCATATTGTTCATTCTATTATAATAACGTTTTTTCCTTTCTACAGGACTCGGATCTTTTATCTTCAAATGTACTCATCTTTTAAATTTGCCATATCAACAGTCATTTCACACTAGTACTTTGGATAGTTTTTTCTTTGATTTTGTGGATTACTTTAGTAAAATAGCACTTAGTCATAGCTGTAGTGCTAACCAACACCTGTGTTCGAGGATTTTCTTTTTATTAAATCTGAAAGAATGTAGAAGGTCTTTAAAAAGACATATATTTCAATCAAATTATTCAAATGTACTTCTGAGCTGCTAAACTAATTCTGTACACTTAAAATATTAGTTACTAGTCTGAAAAAGGGAAGATTTTAAAATCCCTATTTAATATTGATTAACTTGCTCATAATAGTCTGACTTCTTCATAAGACCATTGGAAATAAAGCACTTTTTACAATATTGTAGTTTTTTGACTATTTCAGAGAGTATTATGATCTAAACTTGTTACATTAAAAAATTACTTAAGAAAATTGCAAGGTATTTGACTCAGAATTTCCATACACGTAGGAACTGTTATTGTGTCTCCTAGTACTTGTAGAATGGCAATAGGCTAAAAGATGTGTATGGTACACAAAAGTGAATAGAATCTGGTAAGTATCTAATATGAAAATAATATGCATAAGCATTTCGAAAATCACAAGTTTGAATTTAATAAAGTTTTTGTATTTCTTCAGGAGTTTTATCTGTATCTTTTAGAGGCTACATAAGCAGCAGAGTTCTTAGGAGCATGTTATTCTTGATACCTCGCAGAAGTCACGTCAGCTAGGCTTTCTAAAGATCCTGAAATACACAGAAGTTTCTGAAGGTTGAGACAAACTGAAAGCCTTCAATAGTCAGCTCAGTAGTGCTATCTTCAGCCTTCCTCACTTTCCCTTTCAAACTGCTGAACAACCTAAAGACAGATGACAGCCTTTAAGGCAATATTTGAATGTAAAAATGTAACTTGAGGTAGCAAAAAGCCATCTAAAGATACTTATAGATTAAGACAGAGTAATTCAGAAAATCCAGAGGAACTAACAGCTTCAACTGACTTCCAAAACTCAGTTTATCTTACAACTACATATATATGTCCTTAGAAAACTTCTCATAATCTGTTTTTAAGGTGTCTGCTGGATAAATTTTCCAAAAGTCCTATCCTAACGTTCTGTTTTCTCAAAACCCAAATATTCGATATCTACCTGTTTCTTTCTTTATTTATAAGAGATGAGTAACCAGATGAGGTAGATCCTCACGGAAGGAGGTAGGAGGTTGCTGTTCTAGAGCACCATGTGAGTTTTCCTTTTCAGGAGTGAGACTAGACAGGTTGCAGCATGGTGCAGGGAGATAAAGAGGTAAAGAAATGCAGCCTGCAACTCTGAAGACACTACTGGGAGAAGGGATGAGACAGATGGACCTTGCAGGTAGCAAAGACAGTCAATGCTGCACTTACAACTTTGAAAAATTCTGTAGTATTTCTTTGTAAGTACATGTATAGCAAAATCTGAAGCAAGAAAACTTTGAGAAGACAAAGATTTTAGTATCAAATCTGTCTTAGATTTTTGTCTTGACTTAAAAAGCAAAGTCTTCCAATTTATAGGTTAATAAAAGATTGATAAAAGTAATTTCATATTTTAGGATATTCATCATAAAGAAAAAATTTAGAAGAAGTGTCTCAAAGCCCTGTCTGACTCTGGGTCTTGTCACAAAGATCTACGAGTGAGAAATCCTTTGAATATGATCAAGGAAAGAAATAATAATGAAATAAATATTCTTTATTATTATTTGAATAATATTTTTATTATTATGAAGCACACATTAAATAGTATGGTTTGCAAAGACCATGTACCTCTTCAAACATCTAATCTGTTTTAACACAGGACCGAATTCAATTTGGATCACAGCAAAACTAGCTTTCAGACATTAGGGCTTGAAGTGTGAGATTCAGAAAAAAATGTAGACACTATTCTGGCAGATGTTTTGGTTCCCAAAACTCTAGTGTGACTTCTTGGTCACTTGTGAATTGTCAAAATTCAAAATTAAACAAGAATAATTCAGCATAATTCAGATTGGATTAATATTACATTGTTACTCCTATTAGATTTTTCAGATGTAGAAAAACATTATAGTCTGAAGGAAGTGCTGAAGGGAACTTAACTGTCTGCACCACATTATCAGGAAAATAACGGAAATTCTGGGAGCTGCTAACAATAGAATAGTGATAGACCTCCAAACTGTTCTTTATAATGGGAATGTTCTTCTCATTCCTATGAGCAATTTAATTAGAGTGTTTTACTCGGCAAAGGACAGTCATATTGCGTCACTTCAGGATTTTCTACATGGGCAGTCTGACATGCTCTTTATTCCATTCCCAGACCTTTTGCATACTCTGCATATATGGTAATTAATTTCTGAACTCCCTTCTAAAGCAACTCAACTACTTCCCTCAAAGGGAGTACCTGATCAAAGATGATGGGGTAATATGAGATCAGAGCTCTTCCAAAGGTATCCATCAGGGGTATGGTTTATTCCAAGTCTAGCTCCCTCAAACACTACAAACAAAGTATTTGGAGACTTTTCCCTTTAAAGACTTCACTCCTTGCACAGAAACTCTGGCCTCTTGTACAAACACTACTCTGGTGTGCTGCAAGAACAGTTACTTTGGTACAATGAAACCCCAAACACAGACTTTTATATCATGACTACTAGGAGTAAAGTGTGATTTTGACAAGAAATAGACTGAGTGCTATGGGAAGTGGATGAATTCAGTTTGCTAGAAAGTGTGACAGCCTGTGAAAATTTGAGATGAGCCAGCTACCAGCAGCTCACAAGGGACTTGTGTTCTACTTAGGAGTGCTACTCACAATACAGTTAAGAAAAATATGAAGTAATTTTTAAAGGGGTTTTTTACTTTGAAGTATAGCAGAGACTTTGAGATTCATTGCAAATTTCAGAATTTCTTGTAGAGTCAAGCATTCAAATGAACTCCTAATGGATTAAAATTTTTTAAATAGTATATTTCATATTTGTAGAAATTAGTTGAATGACATTGTTGTAACATCTAAGATGTGGAAACATCTTGCCGAGCTGCTCACACAAGTTTTACGACATTGTGTATGGTAAAATGCACTAGAGGTGCAAAAGCTTACCCATATGTCTTCATCTAGAAACACCTTCAAACTGTAATCACCTTAATTTAGTAGCTTCACCTTTACTATGTAGATTTTAATAGCAGCTGGCCTTGTTTAGTAGCTGCACTTATTTAATAGCTGCACCTTTACTATGAACCTTTCCCACACAAGATGTAGGGCAAAGTAATTAAATTTAATGAAAGCTGTGCTTTCCAAACAAGGATATATAACTAGTCATATGAAATGGTCAGTAGGCTAAATCATTTGTGGGGAAATTATCTGCAGTACAAAGGTTAAGGTACTGTAGCTCAAAATGAATTAAGGCTATTGTGTAAGGAACAGGAATTGCAGTGTTTCCTTGATGACAGCAACATAGGAACTATTTCCTTCCAAGGCTTGTATGTCACTGCAAGCTCAAGAGCCATAACAACATTGTTCAGCAAACCAGGATGGAGGCTACTCTCCAGAGCACTGTGGAAATGCATGTTTTTTCAAAATAAGCACCAAAATGGGAATCTGATTCCCACATTATATCTCACTTTTCCTGTTAAGAGTTTTCTTAGCAGCAGTCCTTGCCCTCTGCTCCCTGTATTATGTTAGACAGGGATAGACTTCACAGCTTGAAGTGATTTAAGGAATAGAAAATAAACAATGAACTATTGATATACTGGCAGAGACATAATAGGAGAAAAAATGAACAGAAGAAAATATTGGTCTTAAAATTCTCACCTATTTTATAAGAATAATTAAAAGCCCTTTTGAAAAATCATTTTACAGGTGTTAACGATTGTGATGGGTCACAAGGAAATAAAGTTTTCTTTTGTTTTCTAGGGGAATTTTAAAAATTGACATTGTTTTTTATCAAAGGTATTTTCTAGATGTTGAAATAAGTTGGTTTTCAGTGAAGGCCAGTGTTAGTACTGTCTGTGGAAATACCTTTTCACCTCAGAACTTTGTTTTCTGGGAATGTATGCTGCAGTAAAATCTCTTGGGATTTTACTTACTAAAAGGTTCCCTACTATTTCCATCACAGTAGCATAGAAGTTTCATTACTGGTATTGTTGCTTCTTAATATACAAAACATTAATGGAACAATAACACTGTGAGATTTTTATATGTTTTGAATTTCAGTTCTCTCATATTGCTGTGCAAAATGTGCAAGCTTTTCCAGTAGATAAAGAGATGTGCAGCAGTAGTGAGATAAAAGCTGCAAACAGTGGTTATGAGATGCTTCTGATAAAGAAATGTACTTCATTTGAAAGATAAGCCTCAGAAATTCACCTCAGCTTGTAAATGCACAAAAATTTATTCTTTGCTGTACAGCAGTAGCAATTAACTGAAAATATATTTATTTGAGTTATCAGTTCTTTCTTCTCTGAGAAGTGAAAATACTAATTAAGATAACCCTACATGGATATTTTCATTGCCGTGATATTTCTGCTTTAATGGAATAAAAAATAAAAAAAAAAAAGGGAATTTTTCCTTATGTATATCCTTGGGAAGCCTGATATTACTGTGTTTCTGGCTGGTAATGTGTAGAGAATAATACATTTGGTTTAATTGTTTTAGAGGAATGTATTGCAGAAGATTGTCTTCACTCGAATAATAGGAATATTTCACTCTTTTCCTCAGCTTTGTAGCAATCCTGCTTATGTTTTTTCTTCTCATCCATGCAGTGTGCAGCCCATGCCTAGCCCAGGAGTTTCAAGTGTAATGCTTTTCACTAGTAGTGCAAGATGTACCTTGCCCTTGCTAAGAGCAAAAGCGACTTTTTAACTGACCACCTTTAGTGGGGCTCATGATCCATGAATCTGTGCTAAGCAGCCCTGAGAGTCCAAGAACTTATTTCCCCTTACACATTTCCATTCATAAAAAAATGAATTTCTGAGGTAGGCGCAGAAAATGCAAGACATTGTGTTTCAGTTCTGTGTTTGCTCAGCACAGACCACCTTGCAAATTCTCTTTTGCCACAGGCAGTCATTTTATCATCAAAGCAGCAGTTAGTGGCCCCTTCACCCTTAAACTATTGCCCTACATAACCTCTTCACATGAAATGTTTCAAGACAAATACTGATCTACTGTACCATGACAGATGTCACAAACACTGAATTCTTGGTAAGAGTCTCTTCTCTCATCTGGACTAGATATTTCATTCTGGGCTAATAAAATTCTCTTCAAAAGATATGTGTTTCTGTGAAATGTTTTTCATCTTGACAAGTGGGAGTAGCTCATTCACTCACAAGAAATGCATTTTGCCAAAAAGTTTCGGTCGATTCTGTCTGAGAGTATTCATCTATCATTTACCTAGTTGCATTTGTTTTTCGGTTTTTTGGGTTTTTTCTATCAGAAGTTGCTATTTGGTACACCCTGGCTCTCTGAAAAAAAAAAAAAAACCCAACATTCTACTTCAAGGACAGGTTGCAAATGTGAAGATGGAAAGAAGCAATATAATCCACTTTAATAAGTTTACTCTTTCCCCTGTACAGAGTTTCAAGCCTTATCACAGGAATCTGTGTCCAGCTCCCTAACCTGACATGCCCTACTCCATTGCAGCTTAGATGTCCAGGGCTTTTTCACCTTTTCAAGGGCTTTTTCACCTTCCTTTCCATGGTTGCAGTCCATGTAAAACACAGCTGAGGTAATTATGAGGCCCTAAATCTGCAATATTACCACAGAGCTATGAATATGTTACAGGTTTCAGACACAAAATAATGAAAAGGAGGAAAGAAATTTCTTTCGCTATGGTAAATACTGATTTCGCAGGTCTTTTTGAAGAAAGATTACACAAGAGAAGTTTTAATCATACCGTGGAGCCATTCTCAATGATTCTTATCTGCAAAATTATTTTTTGCAACTGATTTTTATAGTGAACATGAGTCAGAATATCTTGTTTGGGAGCAGACATCTTTTCTTCTAAATGTGAGCTTGGTGACATTCTTACCTGCAGTACCTGAAATGCAATTTGTGAGCCTCGAAGAGGGGAAAGAGAGGGAGGAAAACACTACCCAGTCTAGATTTTATTATCACATATTATTCCACTGCTCTCAGGTTGGGGCAGAACTGGGCTTCCCATAGGAAGTGGAATTTTACACTTGGTTTGTATAGATGCCTCAGCAGAAGGTTTTAGCTTTGAAATACCATGAGAAAATTTTGTCCAGCTTTAGACCAATTTTCAGATGCAAAGAATGTTAGAAATTTTGTCCACTGTGAACATGCATAAGTATTAATAAAGGCAGCCTGCTAGAACTTCCAAGAAAAGGATAATGTATAAGTGAACCAGGGCATGAATCTGTTGATTTTAATCTTTTTTGCTTCTAACAACATACCTTTTAATGAGTGAAAAATACTATTGTTTTGTAGAAGCTGATTTTGGAGAATTTAATCAGTCACCTTCTAAATAAAGGGCTGTGTAGGGGTTTTGGGCTTATACAAGTCTGCCTTGTTATTGCAGTTGGAAGAAAGGAGGACCTACAAAAACTAAATCTAATTGCATATGAGCATAGGACTGTGAGCTTCCATCAAAATGTAGCCACCTAAATGGGTGCACTCATCAGATGACACATGAAAAGAAGATATTTCCTTGACTCTTAGCATTTGACTGGTCTGTTGGCATCCCAGGAAAGCCAAGATCCTTGTGCCCAACCAGCCTCTGTTCCATTAGTGGGACCTTTCACTGAACAGCTCCTGGATTGGAGGTCACTTTGACTGACTTATTCAGGGACATGCAACAACAGCATAAAGGAGACCCCTCAGTAGTTCTTCCTCTTTTCTCTAGGTCCTTCCTCACTGCCAGCAGCTGCCAGCACCCATGAAGGACTCACACTAACACTTTATGGAATAACACTCTTTATTAATGGAAAATTGTGACAAGTTAAGGTTCAAGGGCTGTCCATAACAGTATCTGACATAAAATAAAAACTTATTAAAAACTTAATAAAGTGTAACAGTAATAAATTCATTTATTTATATCTATATTTATTTATATTAATTATATTATTATTTGTTACAATATTCAATGTATTTATTATATTTATTTACACATTTTTATTTATTGCTATTTTTATTATTATTATTATTATTATTATTATTATTATTATTATTATTATTATTATTATTATTATTATTTATTTACCCATTAAGACTTTTAAAACTTAACCTAAAACTTACGGAAGTTAATAAAAACTTATTCAAAGCAATGGTCAGACAAGTTCTAATCGCCAGTTAAACTATTCAGCATTCACAGAGTATGGTTCTCACCCAGTCGCGGTCCTTTTAGGGGAGACCACCAGTTCAGGCTGGCAGCTGATTCCAACAGCTACAGTGGAGTCTTCCCTGACTTTCTTCCATTCTCAACTTTTATACTATTGTTTTGTGTTTAGGTGGAGCTTGAGTGACTCTAGTCATACTGATGGTGTAAATTTTTTTCTAATTAAAAGAAATTAAATTCTGTAAAATAAAGAATCTTTGTCACTGATTGGTGTAAAATTCTCTTGCTTTGCTCTTAGAGGTCTAGTCCATAAAATAGAGAACATATCCTCAGTGTGGTGAGGGTGGCTGTATCTTGGGCCAGGCAACTTTGGGATGGAGGAGAGCAATTAGGTTATGATGAAACAATTTTGTCCAAGGAGAGTGATTTCACTACTGTTGCTGACTTGGCAGCAAGGCATCTCCCCCTATTCCCCTTGACTGACAAGTGCTGTGAAGTTTATCAGCTGCAAAGTCCCAGCGAGGTCCCTTCTCCACAAGGATGTAAACAATCTGTTCCACACTCCATTCCATTCCCCTTAGCAAGTGCTAAAAGTTGCAGATTGTGAGTGTGGGGAATCATCATGGAATAAATTTTGAGCATGCCAGCTGCATTCCACCCAGCAGGCAGCAACTTCATTTCACATTGTAATTCCCATACCATTATAACTTCTGTTAGGATGTGAATATAAATACTCACTTTCCTCTAATTTTACCTCCAGTCGTCTTCTCACATCACAGTTCAACAGAACCTAAATTATCACTTTCTCTCTAGCATTACAATTCTGAATACATACAATTCCCCTCAAGTCTGAAGAGTCCATCTTTTGTTGTATTTTCAAAGTGTTTTAATAGAATATATTTGGGATCTGTAATAGATTACTTGTGGTTAGAGTCAGTAATTCACAATTCCTTGGTGATGTATGTAGTTTATTTGATAAGTGCAAGGGAAACTTATCCCACTGCATCTCTTGTGTTTAGAGGCTACTGGAGCACATAGATGTGTTTTGACAATTCAGATTTTCCCATGCTCTTTTTAACTACTAGCAGCTTTATCAGACAGAGAAGTTGCATAAGTTTAATTTTATTACCCTTAGAACTGAAACATGTAATATATACAATATAATCTACTTTTGGACCTATTTGCTGAACATTTAGATTAACAGTAATAGAGGTGTGGTGTTTAATTTAATGAAGGCTGATAATTCTGTTTTATGGAAATGTTTGTATTGATAATGTATTTATCATATGCATTATGTTTCAGCACAGTATTATCACTATACATTGCTTACTAAATTTATTAATTTTATAAATGGTTACAGTAAAGCACCAAAAAATTATAGTAGATAAAACAGTAAAAAGAAAGAAACAAAACACATGTCTGTTAAAAGAAAGGAGAAGGTTTCTTTTGACTTCTGTTGTCTTTAGATTTAGGTTCTGCAAATCAGTCTTTGAGCTACACAGTCTCTGAGGTGAACTAAAGGACAAATATTTTTCCAGGTAGATTCTGTAAAATATCACAGAATTCCTGTTCAGTGGAACAACACTTATGAAGAGAATTATGATCCCATGGTATCTTAATTTTTATCTGGATTAAAATACCTCAATATCTTCTACATATTAGTATCTGCAAAGATGACAGGATCTCTTCATATTAAAACAACCCCAAAACAAAGAACACCTTGATTTATAGGAACTGAACAGATCTGTCAACTCTACAGAAAATATCAGCATTGAAAGTATAATCTATCTGTGACACTATGCATGAGTATAGATCTCTACATTTGTGAATCTATATTTGAAATTTTTGACACCATTTTGAAAATATGCTGAAATGCCTAAATGCCAAGACTGAGTCTTTCAAAATAGTTATTAAGCTTCATGTTTGTTTGCAAAATTAAATTATATATATATATATATATAATAAGTATTTCTTTTGTATTTGCTTCAGTATTGCCATTTAAAAATCAGACCCTATTGTTGGTGTCCTTGTTTTAGACATTATAGTTTGTGTTTTCTTTATATAGCAGTATTTAATAGTTATTGCCTGAAGTAAGCTGAATGCTGAAGATCTAACAATTCAATTGTGCTAGTTTTAAAATTATCCTTGGGCAAATCCTAATAATTCTACAATTATTTAGAGTTTCTTTGGGTTTTGATTTGTGTAATTTGATAATTTTTATTGAGCAAAGGAGTGTCTGGCAGTTAGCAAAATGCATAATAACAGATTTGCTCTTTTAGTTGCTGAGTAGTGTAAATGTTGCAATTTTTCTTCACTAGTGTGGAGATCAAACTCTTTTATAGATAATGGATATGTTGAGTTAAATTACATGGATCTGCCTAAGGCAGTTTCTTTTTGTATAAAGCAGTGAAGTGTGTATTTTAAAAATTCTTATGTCTGTTGTAGTCTTTTCCTTGCTAAAAAATTGTGATTTTTTTTTTGTTTTACTTCTATGAATAATTCTATCAATAAGTCTTATGTACTACTGATAGTTTCAATAAAGTGTACCAGTAAAGTACAATATCACAGCTCAGCATTAACCATGTCATAGTCAGCAATGAGATATTTTTCCAACTATAAATAAGAATTATAACCTTTATTTGCATTGCATATTTTTTCTTCTCTCTTACCCTAACAAGTTCTGATGAAAGTTCTAAAAGGTGACTGTCAGCATCTTGGTTCAAGGCATGACTCCCCACAAACTTTAGAAAAATAAAAGAGGACTATTAATATTATTTATGTTGTATAACTGGATAGTATAAAGTGATCTAGCTCTGCTAAAGCTGATAGAACCAAACTAATAAATCTCTGATAAGGACCATAGTATTCAAACACTTACTTTATTTCTGCTTAGTTGAAAAATCACTTCCATTCTCTTTGCTGCTTTTTCTTTGTCTCTAATTTCTAAAATAAATTTACTTACGACCTCTAAATAGTATTTTCATTGCTATTTCCTAGCATTGCCAAAGGAAAACCCCTTTTAATATTAAATATGAAGCTGGAGGTATAAAAAGTCAAATAAAGGCCTTGTCACTCATTATGCATGAATGTAGAACATAGCATGAGCAGGGAGATCAAAACATTTCTCTGTGGATTGAGGACATTAAAGTGACAGAAATAGTGAAGAAGCTCATCCGTCCCCACTTCCCCTTTATTTTTTATAGGGAAAATAAGCAATTATGAGGTCAGTGCAAAACAACCTGTCTTACTTTTTGCACAAACTTTAGGAGAAAGAATTCACTCTGCAGATGCTGGAGGCTGCCCACTTTGTAGACCACTATGCCACCTCAGGAAGCTGTAGAGAGCAGTAAGGTCACTCAGTCTCCTCCTCTCCACACCAGTCAAGCCCAGAGTCCTCAGCAGCTCCTCAGAGGATGTGCTATATGGCTCCTTCTCCAGCTTTGGTGCCCTCCTTGGGATAGGTTCATGTACCTTAACATCCTTTTTAAGTGGTGAGGCCAAGGACCACATTGAGCCCCAGGGGAGCACCACTGGTCGCCAGCCTCATTCTTTGCAACTCACTGAGCCCTGCCCTTCAGCCAGTTCTTCACCCAGTGCACCATCTACTTGTTCATCTCACACTTGGACAGCTTGTCCAGAGGATGCTGGGAGTGATAGTATCAGAATCCAGAAAAACCTGCATCCCCTGTCATCTCTTCATCCCCCAGGTAGGTGGTCTAATAATAGAAAGATACAAAATTATTCAATACATAAAACATATAAATATGTATAGTTGCTTGTTATCATATTCTATGATATACTATATGGTTACTGATAATAATTTAAATATGTATATTAAAATAGTATTTTTCCTGGAACATACACATTTAGGCAGTCATTAATCTCTTCCTTTAGAGACTTATGTAAGTGTAATCTGTAAAGTACCCTGTGGCAGAGAGCTGACATGGTCCAAATGAACTAGCTATGGCAACACAGAACAGACCTGCCAGTGCGGGTATTCCTGTCTGCAAAGGAATGTAGAGCTCATTTCACAGATGCCTCCTACCACAATGCCTATTGTGAAACAAACTAGATAGATTCAAAGAAACAAAGCTGATGTCTCAGAACTGGACAAAGTACCAGCATTTTACTCCAACCTGTAAAGCCTCTGACTGCCACTGAGTAGCTGGCATTATCTGTTCCCTGTAAATTTGACAGTAGCAGGTGTCTTTGGGCTGCTCATACACATGTAAGTCAATCACAACAGGTCTACCACAGCAATAACAAATGGATTATACTGCCAGCAAGTCTTGGTCTCCCTGAGATGAGTCAGTGAGTTTGGCCTCATTATCGAGGTTTAGCCTCTGAGTGATACTTGCTTGCCCACAGGACTCTTGGTTGCTTACTTCAGCCATGGCCATGCTTCAGTGACAGCTGGCTAATACAGAATCAGACTGAAAGTAGTTGCTGATGAGTTGATTTGGCTCTTCTGTGAAACTTTTTCTTCCAAGAGATGCATGCTGGTAAGGGACTGTGTGCTTTCTTCAGCTCTAAGCAGATATCCTTTAGATAATCCCCACTTTGAAACACTCTTTTCAGGCACAGTAAAACCAGTAAACTGCCCACACAGACTGATTGTTAGATCTTCAGTTATGAAACTTCTAATCCCATGTCCCACTGTGTTTATGCCTGGATTTAGGGTATTTGCCTTGTTTTGGGAGCAGTTCTTCCACTCACAAAAGGAGTAGAGAACTGCCTGTTCAGAATAAGAGCAGCATGAGACTGATTGTTGGAAGGCCAAATAGAAGGTAAAAATTTTGACTAGGGAATGTATTTACGGTTAGAACTGAAGCCATGTCAATAATTTGTTTTGAAGTTTAATAGCTGAACTAAAACTCTTTCCCAAGCTCCTGCCCATTTTCTCACTGATTCAGAAAGAATTTTAATGTAAGGCTTTCATCTTTCAGAATAATACTTCAGTCTTCTCATGGGCTGTACTATATGCATAAGTATTATTTGCTCTCCCATTGTGCAACAAACAGATAAATATTCCTTTAGAGAGAACATGGAACTAGATATTCATGAGAAATCTGCTTGGAAGCAAGAAACACAAGTCCAAAATCCTGCTCTAAAATGGAACTCGATCTTAGACCTCAAGCTCCTGAGGCTTTAGGGCCTCAGCATTTCATTTGCTTTCAGCATTTCACTTGAGGAGAACTAGACTCCTATAGTTTTCTGGTGAGACCTGCTAGAAGGATAAATGTGAAAACAAACTTATTGCTGGAATATTTAAATTCACTATACAGGGCTTGCTGCTGAGCTGGACAGGGCTGTAAGGCTGGGAAGATAATGAAAGTAAAAGTAATTTTCAGAGGGAAAATTTAAATTAGCATTTCTAGGTATCCACTCTCTACACCCTGACCCTGGCATGGGGATTTTGAATAAGAAAGCACAGAAGTACACCAAGGATGCTGAAGAGTCAACTTCTTTTTGTCATTGAAGAATGAGGCCTTGGAAAGTTCAAATGCTTTCTATGTAATTTTTCCTTATCCCCATTGAAAGGAGCTGTGAAAAGAGCTGAGGAATGCAAAATTCAGTGGAAAGCAGAACAACAGAAAGAAGTAGTTGAATTCAAATCTATATTAAATATTTTCTGCTGAACCTGCAGATAGGGTATATTCATGGAGGACTATTTTATTTGTGTACATTAAAAAAACAATTCAGGAGAGTAGATGATCCAGCTCATAAGGTGTCACCTGATAAGTTTTGGAGTTAATAATGTATGTCATTATAAATAATTTAAACACAGAATGGAAAACAAAAATAAACCTACTGCCATGAATAAGTGATCTATAATTCCTAAAGTTTGTGGAAAGTAGTTTCTTGTTCCAAATACTCAAAGAGACAACAAGGAAAGATGCCCTCTTAGAATAATTTTTTTTTATAATTACAGAAGGACTCATGGGAGATAAATGTTAGGTGACTGTCATAGTCACAATCATCCCAAGATGGCTGAATTTAGAGCTTATGGTGTGATAAACCAAAAGGTCAGCAGAATTTCTGTCTTGGATTTCAGGAGAGCAAACTCGAAGCTAGTCAGAGAGCCAGTTAGCATTTTCCCCTGGGAATCTGCTTTTGCAGGCTAGGGTACCCATGTGTGGTGGTCAGCTTTGCCTTCAAAGTGGACAATCACCAATCTCTTAAACTGAGAGTAGGAGTAGTGCAAGTCTACTTCTGTCAGGGTTCTGGGGGTGGGGGTTTCCCTTCCCTGGGACCTCCAGCCCAACCATCTCCTGCCAAGGGCCCAGGGGATGTGTCCCAGCTCAGCCTGAGACCCTCGGTCCCTGCCTGAGCCCTGCTGTGGCTGTGCCCATCTGTGCCCCTGTGTCCTGGGTGGGCTGGGACCTGCACTGCAGAGAGCTGCTCTCTGGGCTGGAGCCCTGAGACCTGGGTCAAACCTTGTCATACAGAGCTCTGGGAAGAGCATAACTGTCCTGTTCTGTTCCATTCTAAGCCCTGCAATCACCATGAGCCAAATAACAATGAGCCTGTTTCTTGCTTGAATTTCCAGGGGGTTTTCACCTCCAAAAAAAAAACACTTTAAAGGACACAGAGAGGCTACAAAGTAGAAATGGAATGTTATTTTAATTTTCTGGATTTGTTTCCAAGGTCCACATCCAAGGGGAGGAAGCTTTGTAGTCTCCCAGGGTAAGCCCCCAGGTGGATTCTGGGACCCAGAAGGTTGACCATTTTCAGACCTACAATATTTGGCTCTACACCCAAAGTACAGCCAGGCAAAGAGTAATTCTTCCCAATGGGGAAAATACCCCATTACTGCTCTCATTGTCGCATCCTCTTGTCCCACCGAAGCCAAGGTACTTAAATCCTCTTTTAAACACACCCACTGGCCATGGTTATACAGAACATTAAACATGCTTTAGCCATGGGTCAAAACTTTCACAACTTATGACTTCAATCTTTCTGAGAGATATTTGCTTACCTTGATTAGTTTGAAGAAGTTAAAATCTTATCTGAAACCCTAGAAAGTACTTTTTTTTCCCTTTAGGATTTAGTATTTTGAGTCTTCAAAGAGTAAGGAAGGTATTATTTTGTGCCATTTTGTAAGTTAGCACCAAAATTCCTCTGTACATTCAGGGCATTTGCACCCCATACATTCACTGTTTGATGTCTGAGCTCTGAAGGGATGTAGAAAGCATGCAGGATTTCCTCACCATTCCTTATAATGCTTCAAGAGAAATTTGCTACTAAATCACTTACGGTGAGGTCTTGGAAGGAAGTACAGAATTGTTGTGTCTTCTTGACCAATTTTTTCCTTGCACTTAGACAGCTCTTTTCCTCCTTTGTCATTAAGCCTTGGTATCTTCAAAAGATTCCATCCATTCTATTCCATTCCATTCCATTCCATTCCATTCCATTCCATTCCATTCCATTCCATTCCATTCCATTCCATTCCATTCCATTCCATTCCATTCCATCCAGAATTACAGCACTCCAAAAGTATGCGCTTACTGTATTTATGATTCAATTACGTTCCTTTAATCTGCCCTGCAGTTTTCTAATGTATTTTGCCCACAGTGTAATGTCACTCTTAAAACAGCAATTATCGTCCATTACTAATTAAGCCTATTTAGCTATTGGAAGAGCCTAGAAATACTACAAATATGCCATTTTCCTCCCCAGCTCTTTCTGAAATGTTTCTTCAAGTCTTTGTTTCAAGATACTATTTATTTGCATATGCTCTTCCTTCAAACATGTGCCAATTTGTGGCTGTTAACATTCTTCTCTAACTTTTGGTAAGTATGAATGTACATCTTTCTCTGTGTCCAGAATATATGATGAATTATTTACATTTTCATTGCATTTTTTTCCTTATACTTATTTAAACAGTTAATATGAAAATTCTACACATGAATCTTGCTAGGATTTTTTTCATTAAATCCATGTCAATTATTCCCTAACAACACATACGAAATAATAATTCTTTGCTGTATTTTCTTAGGGAAATTTAGAAAGCTGCAGTCCTGATTCTGCAAAAGATGAGCATACAGGCTGAACTTAATGCTTAGATGTGCATAGAATTCTGCAGAAGAAGTTCCTTAAAGAGAAAGCATATGTTATTTTTTTACATATATATAGAATTTAAAGTAATTAAAGGAACTCACTTCACCCTCTATTTTCAGGTTTACATTGCTTCCATGAGGGACAGTTTCAAGAATATGGTACCTGGCTAAGGCAAACAGCCATCATTGTTTTGCTGTTCAATTCCACGTTAAGCTAAATTGTTTTGGGATTTGGCCCTTGGAAAATTGTGTTAGGTATAGAAAGCTTTGCAGGAGCTGTTCATTGCACAAATATATCTCAACAAGACAAGACCTGGGCTTGTTCCAAATGCATTTGTTCCACTCACAGATAGGAAAAGAAACATGCTTTCTAAGCTTTCTACTCCTCTCCTGCAGACATAAGTGAGCTTTTAGTGCTGCAAATACTGTCTTTTTCTGTGGGCCCTGGTTGTGGACCTTTCCCATCTGAAGGAAAGATTAACTTGCAGTATAAGAGTTGTGCTAAGAATTCACCTCCACAACTCCCACATCAAAACTAGAGGATTTTTATTCGTAATTCTCGATTAATTTGAGGCACATGGGAGGAAATTACAAACAATTTCCCTTTCATTTTAATGACTAATCATTTCTTTCATAACTGGATAAAGAGATTGTTGTGGATGAATAGCATCTACTTTGAATGTGTTGCACCAATGCAGGATTTTCTAATTAATATTTTGTTCAGTGCTCCTCATTATAACATTTTGTTGTGCTTAACAAAAAGAACAATAATAAATTTTCCATCAGGAGAAATCTTTTGGTAAGTGCCAAAGCCATTTGTTTGCCCACAGCTGGGATGTGTTATAGTTTAGCCTTCAGAGGCGCCATGCCAGCAGTTTCCTATGGAGACCTGGAATAGTTCATGTATATTATGAGCTGAATATGCCACATACACATAGAAATTAATTGCTCACTCACCCTCCCCCCACAAAAAAAAAAAAAAAAAAAAACAACAAAAAAAAACCAAAACAAAAAACCAAGCGTAAGTCTTGATTTCTCTTTTTCCAGATTAATTCAAAAACCAAGAAAGCAAAATACAGAGAATTTCCATGGTACACAAGTGTCTGAAATCACCTTGCAATTGGGGCTATGCACAAGGTGTTGGCAAGCTGAAATACTTTATGGAATGGAAAACAAACTGGAACGTAAGATTGTGTGTCCCAGTATGACCATCGTGGTCATGTTTAGAACCCTAGGAGCAGAATTTTCATTCTGTTCGATAAATTGCTCTCTGCCTGACATAAAAGGGACTTTGTTTCTTTTCTGGCTTCTTTTTATTCCATTTGGAATCAAAGCAATAAATTTATTTTATTTTTATATTGAATATTAGACTGTTTTGTGATTGCATGCAATGTAAAACTTGTTGCTTTGCCTTCAACATAATTTCAGCAAATAGCTATTTTTTATCTTACTACAAATACAATTCTTTAGAAAAACCATCTGGCCCACCCTAGGCATGATGTGCCAAACTTGGAGTGTGACAGAGTTGTGTTTGAAAGATAAATGAGTGACTGTGCTCAGTCCTCTGTAATTCATTATCTGCAACTCCTGTTTAATACCATTTTCCCAATTATTTTGATACCAGTATAGCTGAGGGGAAAAAAAAAAAGTATGATTTAGAGTCATTGATTCATAGAACAGCCTAGATCAGAAGGGACCTTAAAGATCATTCAGTTACAGCCCTTCTGCTATGGGCAGGGACACTTTCCACTAAACCAGGTTGCTCAGAGCCTCATCCAACCTGACCCTGAACACTTCCAGGATGTGGCATCCACAGCTACTCTGGGCATATTTACAGTCGTGCTTTAAAAAAATCAAATCCAAATCTCCTTGTTCATTTGATAATCAGTGGCATCAGGACTCTTGACTGTCTTCTGTAAGCCTCCAGTTTAAATGAGAGAGAGATCTCTTTCCTTAAAGTGTCTGCCCTGTAAACTCAAAGATTTTCTTTTTATCCACTTTGGAAGTTCAAGAACATTGCACATTCTGTGGTCTCAAGCATAGTTTTCTTTTGTGACCCTTCTATCAGTGCATTATTCTGTTTACGTGATACTGTATTTGAATGAAATAACTGACTTGTAGTTAAGGTAAATCATAGATTCCTTAAAGTCTCATCTATTGAGTGATTTTTCATGCATATAATTTCTCCAAATACATTAATTAATCACATTGCTATAATTTACTTGTCATGAAGAAGGATTTTCCTTGAAATCCACAGCATCTGAACATCTGTGCTCCTGGTGGGTGGCACTGGAGTGAAGATGGTGAGGAACTGAAATGAAGAGTGAAAAAATGTGGAAATAACCTAAGCTGACCATCAGAGTTCTGCTTGGTCTGCTGCTGCTTTTTCCTTCTTTTAAAAGTAGCACTTCTGTACTTCCTGAAAAGAAAATTAATTGGTGTGCTATTTGTTTTATTCTTTGAAATAATATGACAAGCATTAGTCTTCACAGCAAGACTGATATTCAGTACTTGCTATTTCCAAAAGAGCCCATAATCATAGTTCCTGAGGGGCAGCTGTAGCCAATTTGCAAATGATAGAAACAACAGAAAAAGCAGGGTCCCTATTTTCAAGGTGTCATATTCACTCCTATAGATTGGAGAAGAGCTTGTCTAATAATTTTTGAAAACTGGTTTTCTTATATCACTGCATGTTTTTAAGCAGCTGTCATTAGGAAGATTTTATCTGAATTATTTTCTCTTTCAAATATGCAGTGAGGTTAAGAAGGACAACCAAGAATAGGGAATAGTCATGTCTGAGCTGTCCATGGTGTAAAGCTGCCTGACTACAGTGCTTAACATCACCAAGTAAATCAGGAAGTTTATGCATTTTTTGAATGTTGTTTTCATCATATGCTGAAACAGAAGGCAACAGGAGTACAGAAGAAATTGAAACTCAATAAGAAATGAGGTAAAGCTCGTTATATTTTTAAAGGATATTTATTACCTCATCTTTAACTGCAAAGAGACAAAAGGAAGAATTATGACTGAGTAGCATGCTGTGCAACATCCAGTCACTGTAGGAAACTGGGGATCTTTCTCCTCCCTCATTCATTCATGTAACCAAAGATTAGGTTTCCTTATATTATTTAAGCTAAAGCAAATAGAGTTAGAAAGGATTTATTTATTTTATTTATTTATATATCCTTTTATAGGGGGCAAGTAATTGCCAGTTACTCAGTGATTTACACATCAGAGTGAGGCCATGATCTTTTTGGCTATATAAACAAATGTTGCAACAATGTTAATGCAAACCCAGGATTTCTCTTTTTCTGTAGTTTTAGTGGTAATTTTATCTTATTTATTCCAGAGCATACAATTTTAGGAGAACATAATTCAAAAAAACTAGCATTGGTTTTCTTGGGGGAAAAAAAATACAGCAAAACAACAGGAAATTTACATTAATTTGATTGCAAAAGCGTCAGCCCATGATATCTGTATTTTTTTTTTGTTACCAGTAGTGGTTTGAAACTCTTTGGTAGAAAATTAATGAAGAACAATGAGATTCCTTAGTTGGGTAAACATTAATATAAATGAGAATATGTCCTTGGTAGAGATTCTTATTAAAGAGTAAAATAAGAGTTCAGATTTCTGAGATGGAAGTTTACAGAAATAACTGGAAGGGGACAAAAATCCCCAAACCCAATACCATAAAATCAGTAGAAATTATGAAAAAATAGTTTAGGTATAGAGATTATGGGAGAAAACCTTGTCAGCAATACCTGAGGACCAAGCTCTTCCATGCATGGACAGAAGTGTCATATGCAATAATAAAAATTAAAAACAGCTTAAAACTTGTCATAATTAATAAATGTTATCTATTTTGAAACATTTCTTGTGTTTACTAGATACTCCTAGAATATATTAAAATAGTAAATAATAAATAGTTATGCTCTTATTCTATCCCAAACTATAGAATTAACCTCATTGCTCAGCTTGGACTGTTGGGTTTCCAGTACCATAGAAACAGAACTTGTGGGAATATTCAAAATATAGAACTTTCTCACAAGTTAATGCTGCTAATTGGCAGTATTCAACTCATTGAAAGGATTGCTGTATCTGGAGTAATTATAATATTGCTTATTGGAATTGTTCAGTGCTGAGTTCAGTTTCACAAAGGAGGGTACTAAGAATCCCAAATTATTTTATTGATGAAGATACTTAAGTGGGGCAAATAAAAGCACTTGCCCTCATCTCAGAACCAAAGCCAGTAAACCACTAATTTACCCACTGGAAATTTGCAAATTATACTTAAAATCCCTCAGCAATGCTGGAGGGCAGTTTGAGGATTGCTGTGGTAGCAATGAACTGTTTGAATGCCTTTGAAATATTTCTCACAGTGTATAGAGAACTAGGGGCTAGGGGCACACTTCTGGCTCTTCTCTTTCCTTCCTATTGCTACACTGTATTAGCAAGCAATAATTGATCCCAAGAATTGCTTTTGTTGTTTTTAATGCCCGCAGCTCTCTGGAGAGTAGTGTGTACAACTACACATCTGTGTAGTGACTGTGAGAAGGTATTAGTCATTTCCACCTTCACTGAAGTAGGTAAATTCAGGGATATCACCAATTTGTGATAAGCAATTTATGATCAGTTATGATCCAAGCTGTAGAGCATTTAGAAAGCTCTTCTTTTTGTGTTCTGACTGGCTATATCTGTATTTGTCAGATCTCTCTCTTCACAACTCTACTTGTTCAACTATAAAAGCTCTGATTTATGCAACACTGCCAAGAATGGAAATTATCACAAAGAAAAAGAACACTTAGGGGAACTTTAATGCTCAAACCATTGTGGCCAGTAGCGTGGTAAGGAGCTTGACTCATTGTTGAACACTTTCAGGGAGCTTAACTAATGAAAGTAGTTTTTACCGGAAAATAATCCTGCTTGCGAATTACTCTGAATAATTATAGGTATTTATTTGGCCCCAGACGGAAGACAAAACTCAGTGAATTTACAGTATTGCTGCTCTTAGCACTGCATGGCTCATGCGCCACCCCGTGGGCAATCGTGGAAAATTTCGGATTTCTTTTCACTTCTGGCAATTCATCCATATGCTCACTACGTTCTGGGAGAAATTTCTCTGATCTTCCTTTTTTTTTTTTTTATTTTTATTTTTTTTCCAGATTATGTGCAGTGGTTCTTTGGCGCTGTAATAGCCTTAGAGGAAAAGTTGCTACAATGGGCAGAGAGCACGTCAAACTTTTTCATTCTATAGTGCCACAATGTTATGTGCCTTCTTTGATGTAGCAATGAGTTCCCTACATAAATGAGGCAGCTTTCTATGCAACCTTACTTACTAGAGTCAATGCTTTCCCTGACAGCACAGCTACTCTCTGCTTCTGTGTTAAGTAGTTACAAGGAATTGGAGAATTACATTTGAAGATCTGAAATTCCATTAGGAGCTTATTTTTATTCCTTTCTTTCATGGGAAACTTGTTAATAACACGAGCTAGATTATAATTTTCTCTACTGAAATTGATTAACTTTGAATTATTTTTTAATAAGAAGAAAAGGAGCCATCTTTAATGGAGAGCCACATACTCTATTTGTGAGAACATAAGCCAATACTCTTATTGAGAGTAAATACCATCTTCAAGGACTAACTGAAGTCAGCAGTGATGTATTAACAAAATCTGTTACTGCCTGATTACTCTGGACTATGAAATAGTAGATATTTCAGATTTGTTGTTCAATGTTATTTTTCCATTGATATTACAGTCAGCATTCTGCATAGTCTATGAATCTTAAACTTTCATTTGAAATGAGAAAAAATAGCTCGGATATGGTGTATGAGACTTAATGCTTGGGATGAGAAAAAATGGGAGAAGTGGAAAAAAGGACAATTAGAAATATTAATTTCAAAACATGTAAATGGGGATGTCATAAATGGAACACACAATTTTTTTATCTCACTATGATACCTATCCACTGGGAAGCATGAAGACAAAAGGTAAGTATGTGTTTTATAAATAACAGTAACATTTGAGTCTTCTTTTACTTGTACAGTTTGAGAAACTTCTCTAACAGCAGTCAAATTGCACTAGGAATAAGAAGAATCAACATCTCACAAGAACTGACTGATGGATGTTTCTAAACCTATTTTATTCATATGTTTTCCCTATTGATGTCAAGAAGCACTTGTATAAGTAAGGATGGCTGGAGCAGAAGTAGAAGAATGTCAAGGAAGCTGTAATCTTTAAAGTTTCAGTGATCGACTAAGACCAATTTTACTTTTGTAATGTAAAACTTTTTAGCATTTTTTAATATGAGCATATTTCAAGGCAATTGCAACAGTTAATTTTGGGGTTGTAATGACTTCTGACCAGATTAGGAAGTTATTTAGCTTTATGAATAGTTTTTTACAGTCAGAATCAGAGTGCTCAAATACAGCATGTTGTCTGAGGAGACTTTTCAACCTACAACTAACACATGTGCACTGGAAATGTTCATTGGTGTCTGCAAGGTGTAGTTTGTCTACTAGTCTTTTCTCCCCCTTTCATTTACTCCTATTTGGTGATTAGTAAATCAGGGGGAAATAGGTTTTAACACTGCACATAAAGAAAATTTTTTTACATTCTTTGTATTCTATGTCTAGAGTATATACGGGCTTTTTGGCTAAATCGAATCCACCTTCTCAATTGTTTTAATTTCTGTTTATGTCTGGTTAAATCTTTAGTCTCAAGCAGTTGATGTAATAGAACACTATTGGGAAGAAACAGTTAAAAATGGAAAAATGGTTAGGAGGATAGTAAATGTGCTCAACTGACCTTGCAGGTGGGAGTGCCAAGAATTCCAGGGTGAGAAAACTCCATTTATTATGCCTAGTGCTGTTCATCCTCTGCCTGTTTCAAAAAGTGGACTTTCTGTGTAGGGATAACCTACTCTCACAGATGTTTGAGCTTCGTGCTGGGAGGGAGAGATCAAAGGCTCAGAGGTTATAGAAGCACAATCTCTTGATAAACTGTGTATGCATGGAGCCCTATGGTACACTGGGGCAGGCAGGTCCCACACCTGCACAGGAGGATGAACTGAGCCTAATGGATCCCTATCCCTACGTGTCACTGTCCCCCAGGATGAACTAAGCATTGTTAGCAAGGTAATGAAATAAATGTATTCTTTACTTTTCAGCTCTGGTTTGGTGTGTGACTTGGCTACCTGTATGTGCCAATACACACCTAATCTATTAAAACAGTTTCAGCTGTGGGATTTGTTTGGTTTGGATCTTTTTGTTATCTGGTGAACCCTGTGCAAAAACATATTGTTTTGGGCACACAGAATTGTTGGAAACCATTTTGAGCAGACTTGGGATGGTTCTCAGGAGTAAACTAACACTGACCCCTAATTCCTCACCAAGGGCTGCTTGGTCCTGGTAGGGTACCTTGGTTTATGACCAGGTATATTATACATTTTGCTGCCTATAGTTTATACAGTTCAAAAGTGATGAGAAGTTAACAATATTGCAATGTGTGGAGAGCATATACTTTTCCAATATTAAAATTTTTTAGTGAGGGGACAGTATGCTTGTTTTATGTGAAGATTAAAGACAACAAAATTGTATGACTATTTCTATCACTGTTATGAAGGAGACAAACCCTATCTGAGAGTGTTGTGCCACAGGCTGAACTGAATAACCTGTCACCCTGTCCCTTTTCTACCTGTGGCTGCACAGAACATTGACAATAAATATGAGCACCTTAATGTATTAATAAAATACATGTAATATAGCAGAAAGAACAAAGAAGATCTTATAAGCAGATCCTGTGCTCCACATGTACCAAAGTCTGCATGTATTGGCAACACAAAAAGTTATAATTTTGAAGTAAAATAAAATTTGGCATTTAGTGCATAAATATTTCATGGATATTTTCCCCATTGATATTTGGAGAATGGGGCTGCAATCCCTCATCCATCCTTTGTGGCAGAACAGGATGGAAGAATTTTGCCTAGAAAGTGTAATATAAATTTTGTTTCTGGTTTTCATGGAGAACATAGGTATTTAGGCAAACTGCAGAAACATCCCCCCCTCAAACTCACCTCAAATCCTCACCTCAAACTGAACATAAGAAAAATTCTTTTTTAGAGTTTCATTAAATTTTACATTCCTATCTGCTTTACCATGTAGTAATTGAATTTCTCTTGTCCATAGACCTTAGCTGACATATACATAAGGTGAATGCCACCAGTGACCAGATGAGTCAGAGGAGTCATTTCTCCCTTGCTTTAAACATTAAGGCACCTACATGAACTAATAAATCACTCAGGAGCAGGAAAGCTGAAACCCGTGTGAACATTTTTTTTCTTTGACACTTGAAAAGTGCAAAGTTTTGGTTTCCAAATAAATTAAAGTCTCATCCTACTGTCTTCATAATGCCTTACCTTATACTAGAATCTTCCTTCAAAATGAATAGTAGTGACAGAAATGTTGACTGGATACCCTGAAAAAGTGGACTGAGATGTTTAAGAGAGCACATATGTAGAACTTTGCAGGATGGGAAGGTGGCATAATTCTCATGTGAAACATACAGCTGGAAGAAGCATCCATCATTCTCTAAGCACAATATTTTACCCAAAAGCAAATGACCTAACAAGTGTCAGTTTCTGCTGAAGATAAGATTAAGACATATGAGGAGTTAAAACAGTGCTGTTAGTTTTCAGAAAGACAAGAAGGGTTTTCTGTAAAAGTGTGGTTCTGATTTTCTATAAATGTACATATTGTTGCTTCTTGAATTGTAATCGTAATCACTGTTTGACATTTTTAGGGTCAAATAAATATAGAAAAGCCCCTAGATCTCCCATTTTTCCCCCGATGAGTTTGAAAGGAAACTAATGCTTTTATTACTATTATATTAATTAATTATTATATTATTATGATTTATTATTATAAACAGTTTTCCACCCATTTTATTTAAGCCCATTTTTCCATCCATATTGGAACCAAACATTTAAAATTTCAACAATTTGTCTTGTTATTAATCTACCTGGGATTTAAGAACAATTTTTAGATAAGGGGTAATGTTAGCACAGGAGCAAATGCACATAAGCCACCATAAAGATATCTTGCTTGAAAGTTCAAAGAAAGTTCTTGATCATTAGAACATTCTGATTCAATTTTCTAAAAATAAAAATCATAAGAAAAAAAAAGTTAAGAAATTTTAAGGTGGAATTCTTGAAACCGGAGAGGATTTAAATCAATAGATCAGGAAAGCTCTTTAGGTCTTTGATGCCAATCAGGAAATTACTGTCCTTCATATAGTCTTGTAGGATTTTTCCACCACCTATCAGCCTTATTACCTTCTGGGTAAATAAATTTATGGTGGTTGGGATGTGTGTCAGTTTTCCTTAGTGCAATTAAGTGACAGATCCATGGAGTGGACTTCTTATTCAGTAATCAAGCTTCATGTTAAGATGGAACTGACCAAGTAAGAAGTGTGTGTTTTCCAGAGCCACTGGAAAATAGAGTTGGACAGCCAGTTATCATGGAGTGTTTTCCCCAGTGCTACCATAAACTATGTCAGTAAGATATAAGCAAGGCAATATAAGCTCTACAGGATCACAGGCTAAGCCCTTCACCATGAAGCCAGTGAGGGATTTGGCCATTGACAAATAAAGGAAGGCAGGTAGACTATGAAATGCATCCAAATGCTCTCTCTATGCAGCAAATATCAGCTCAATGTAATGAGCTATGATTTTGTTTTGGTATTACAGAGAATGTCAACCAAACACCTTTCCTAGCTGAATTTGGAAATACCATGAGTATTATATGTATAGATAAGATTTTAACTGTTTTGTTTTTTGGTTTTTTTTCTTGCACAGGCTGGAGAGGGAGAAGTGATTGAGCATATCTAGACTGTCACCAGAAAATGAAAGAAGGGTTTACTGTGCATCTGTGGAGGTGAAAATTGTTCTAGCCTATAATTGTCAGTACAGCAGGGAAGGGTTGACTTTGGGGTCTTGTTAGGAAATCAAATTGCTGCATTTCTTGTTGCTCAGCAATCCCTCAGAGCCAAGGATTCAGTATCTCCAGTTCTTTTATGCTTTGCTTTGAGAGTTGACAATAAAATAATGGAAATGTTGGAAGGCCTCTTGAGGAGACAGTAGGCTGGTGCATAGACTGGTATAGCATGACATTTGGGTTTCTGAAAGAAGAGGCAAAGACCAAGAAATTTTCTTTTGTTTCCATTTTGAAAGCAAAATAGAGATTATAATGAAACTTTTCTCGAAAAGCAGTAGCAGACCACACATGATCTCCTTAAAAAGCTTACTTTCTTAAAAAATAAATGAAGCCTTTTTTCTCTCCTCATTTGGAATATTTGCAAGGTGTTATTGCAATGAAAAATCTGCTATTTGGGTGCGACCTAGCCACATAAAAATTACCATATTAATGCTTTTGTTCACCCAATATATGCATTAATTACAGGGAATTCCTTAATTTGGATGGTTCCTAAATTGTTATTGTGATTAGATTCAATATATTACACATCAGTGATAAAAAGAAAGACAAAAAAAAAAAAAAAAAAAAAAAAAAGAAGACTGTAATCCAAGGAAAACCCAGCACAAATATCTCTCTCCTTTAGTTCCTCATATGAGTTGCAAAACTGTAGAGTACCTATTAATTTAATTCTAAATGAAGTATTCTCATTGATTTGTCCAATGATAATATTTTTTCTTTCTCTACGTTATTTATATTATGAAGCGATCTTAGTTTTGTGGAGTCTTGGGTCTTTCCATTATAATTATTACTGGTATTAATGTAATTTCTTGCTAACTACAAAAATTTGGTCTTGCTGTTAATTAGCAAATTTAAAATCTGAGCCATTCTTACTAGGCAATGGCACTTGAAGCAACTTCCTATACAAGATGCTTCACAATTTCCAATTTGATCCCATTGTTTTCAATGGGGTTATCCTCACCTTTAAATGACTCTTTAAATGACTGAAGCCAGCACAGTGTGAATAGACACAGAGGTAAAGCAGACTCTGTGGAACAACAGAATTTCTGTTCTAATGCCCATGTTTCACTGTCTACAGCTGTGCCAGGTACTCCTGCAGTTAAAGGAGAGGAACGTTAATGGTGCTTGACTCATCTGATCATGTGGAAATGTCTAGTTTAGACTAACATGAATCTTATCTGAGATGATACTGGCAATACTGACTAGCTCTCTGCCAAGAGTAAAGGGAGACTAAAGTGACAAGTTCAAAGTTAGATGTCTATATTCAGCTGAACCATTCCTTGATTTGTGAGGGAGAAAGATACTATCCTTTTTCCTTCTAGCCATTTCCTTGTTGCAATCCTATAGACTGCTGACTGAGCAGCAGAGCGAATGTTGCAGCAATCAAGGTTTGAAATAAAACCAAGGTCAACCGAGCTGAACAGAACACTAATGAACAAAAGATGCACTTGGTCTGGGAAGAATGGATTTTTCAATCTGAGTTGTCAAAAAATCCCCTTTGAGTGTGTCTATAAATGTTGTAGGTGCTTCTGAAGCATCATCAGAGCTGCCAGTTTAGCAGGTAGCTGGCATGGAAGAAATGTGACTAAGACATGTCCTGGAACTGATTGTATTAGTACATGCACAGTGGGTTAAAATTCTGCTGCTGCACAACCTCTAAGCAAGAAGTCCACAAGCTGATGGAGATCTATGTGGATGGAGAGCACCTAGAAAACAAGTTATGTTGTATTTACAGATTTTCAGAATTATAATGACATATCCTACCACTCTCATACAGAGTGGTGTTTGCTAGAGGTAGAAGTGGAAAGCAGCTGAATCACTGCTGTGAGATGGGTGAGTATAGAATAGTGTTTCAGTCTTTTCTTTGCATCAAATTTTCTCCTACATTTGCAGGCATGTCTGTGGGCAGAACAATGAGACCTTGCTTCCTCATGGAGCAGCAAACACAGTAGGATTCAGTGCTTTTATCACAGCAGCACTCATAATTAGACTGCATTCCTTTTAGTTCTTAAGAGATTGCATTCTTCTTGGTTCTAAATATTTACCACAGTTCAAGGTTTTCTTAAAGTGGAAATAAAATCATTTTCTATTCATTTTTCTTTTGCAGAGTACAGCCATACAGACTTCAACACATTTCAAGGTTTTTTGGCTGGGATATTGAAGATTTTTCAGTGTTCAAAAGTTAAAAGTGGTTCTATTAAATTCCTCTCTGCACTCAAGTCATTTCTATGAAATGCAGAAATTTCTACAAAATAACACTCTATCACTTTTGAATGATGTACAACAAAAATGTGTGTACTCTGTAAATTATGAACATTTATACTACTAGTTTCATCTATTTCACCTATAACTCTATGATGCTTTTTTATGGGTAGCAAAAGGCATTAGCTTGTTAGCTGTAGTCATCATGTTCCTTTGATTTCTTTTAAAGTACTTTTCACTTAGGTTCTTCTGCCTTTCCCTCTTAGAGTGCGTTTCTGATGATTAAATCTTTCATACTCTCTTGTACTCTTTGCCATCTCCATCAAACTACTAATGGAGCACTTTCAGTTCACTTGCCTTGATAGGGCAACTTGCCCTCTAGGACAAGAGGCATAGTTCTTGCTGATTTTTCTGTCTGGCTTTGAAAGCTTGTGTTTGGTCTCAGTGAATCTTTTTTGCAAGAGTTGGAATATGGGTGATTTTGGACACTGCATAGATTTCTGTTGTTCTTTACAGGGTTATAATATTTACTTATCTTGTTGGGGAGCTTAATTCAATATTTGTATGATGCTTTGAAATCCTTAGATGGTGTGGAGAATAAATCATTGTTTATTTATTACATACCACATCATAGTGAGTAATTTACAGTAGTCTAAGCACCTTTTCTTACCAATGCATTCAGAGCCAAAAATTTGTGTGTCATTGTAGGACTTTGGTCTGCCTTATATGACTTTTTCCTAATTTTTAATTGGACAATGAGAGAAGATCAAGAAGTGTAACTATTTTATAAAATAGATGTATTTTGCATGTTTAAGCTAAGTGATTTTTATTAGCCATGCCTCACAGAAAGTATCTTAAAACTACCCTATATTTCATTAATACTGTGAAAAGGATTTGTGCTTGAAAGGAAATAGGAGTTTACCTTGGAGATAAATCTAGGCAACTGATATGACTTGGGTGGTCTCTTCCAGATTTGTTTTCTTATTAATGAAGACTATCCGGTGGTCATTATTTTTTATTTTATAATATTTTAATTTTATTTTAATAATAAGCTTGCCCTTCTATAATAGATATTTGCAGTTTGCTTTATATGTACATGACTCATCAAACATGTAACATTAAGTTTTTGTTTGTGTGAGTGAGTGGTACACACACATACTTACACAGTGATTTATATTCTGGGCTCTAGGAGATAATAGAACTTGGTGGTGGGCTGGTACTAAATCCCCTGATTTGTGAAAAAGGCAGCTTAGCCACAGGATTCTTCACAATTCTGTGGTCCCTCATATTCGATCAATTTTTGAGGTGTTTTTTCAGTACCTTCTTGCCTTGGTTAGAGAGAATTCTCCTTCCAAACTAGAGGAAACATGCTCAAAAAGTGTTTTGTGTGATACCAGAGCAGAGGGCACATTCAGAGTGCATTGTGGGGGCTGTTTCAAGTGTCATCTCACACAGGGTTATTATGGTGTCCTTTAGTTTGCTGTGTGTGCTGACAGTGCTGTCCCTCTCCTACTGCTGCTTAGCAAGGCACGTGAGAGTTTACTGCATTGATTGTAGAAAGGATTTTAAAATCATGCCTTTGATTAGATGCTTCCTAACTCCAGGCAACAAACTCAGGTTGTTTTGCAATGATTAAAACCTAGAGATGCTAAATCCAGAACATGGCTGCTTATAAATTAAGCTGAAGTGGCCATTATGAGAGGCCTCTGCTCTGCATGCCATTAGGGGTGGCCACAGATGTGGATTCATACATCAGAGAGCTCTTCATATTGTGTGCCTCCTGATAAGGCTTCCTGTTTGCTCTGGAAATCTAAGTGTAAAAGGAAAGACGGGGGAAACAGCCCTGCAATTTATACTTTGGCTTCATACCCTTGTCATTACTGCAGAGGTAATTCCATTCCCAGTTTCATCCTTACTTCCAAAATGGCTACGGACATAGGGCAATCATTTGTGCTCACAATATTTGTGTGAGCATTTTTGTTGTCTAGGCATAGATTTCATTATATAGTACTGCAGTCTCTTGAATGATATCCCTAAAAGAAGAGCAGGCAGACAGGAGTGGGACTACTCTGAACAAGAAATGAATAAGTCACCTCTTTTTCAGGACATAACTACTACAGTAGTTTGCAATTTTTATCAATATCGCAATAAAACAAATAATGGTTTCCAGAACACCACAACAGCTAACACAAAATCTCATTCACCAAAAACCTACACTGTCTACTTTTCCATTTAAAGTGGGAGGATGGGTGGCCATAATGAAAACCTCCAACTGGTGAGTGGGAAGGTTCTTCAAGGCATTAGATTGAGCAGCTCCACTGTGAGCTGTAGGCTGATCTGATCTGGCTAGTATTGGCTATAGCTCTTCCACAGCTCAGAAACTCCACTGAAGCCCAAGGAGTTACTGTGCTTGCATAGCCCCAGCAAGTGGTTTCCTAAAGTGAGCACAAAAATCATCTAACCATTTCAGTTTTTGATAAAGTGCCCAGATCGCCAAATTTTGTACAATTAATGTTCTTAATGCCAGACTTTGTTAGAAATTGGAAGCAAAAAAGAAAGAAAAGAAAGAAAGAAAGAGAAAGAAAGAAAGAGAGAAAGAGAGAAAGAAAGAAAGAAAGAAAAAGAAAGAAAGAAAGAAAGAAAGAAAGAAAGAAAGAAAGAAAGAAAGAAAGAAAGAAAGAAAGAAGAAAGAAAGAAGAAAGAAGAAGAAAGAAAGAAAGAAAGAAAGAAAGAAAGAAAGAAAGAAAGAAAGAAAGAAAGAAAGAAAGAAAGAAAGAAAGAAAGAAAGAAAGAAAGAAAGAAAGAAAGAAAGAAAGAAAGAAAGAGAAAGAAAGAGAGAAAGAGAGAAAGACCCACAGAAACACAGGAAATGCATAGGAAATTATCTGACAGGCAGCTGTGCAGACAGGCAAAGCAATATGCATTTATCTTTAGGTATAATTGAGTTTGGGTATTATGCAGGAGCTTCAGTCATGACTGAAACCCTGCTCTGTACAAGATGCACCATAGACATTTAATAAGAGGCAGTTCTGGAGTCATAACAAAGAATTACTGGAGTTTCATGTGTAACTGAAGCACCAAGTAACATACCACAATCAATTGTAAGAAAAAATTTATAATGTGGTTCAAGAGGACTCTGGATACTCCCAGTATAAGACAGAGTGCATGGCAGTATTTTAAACAACTTTTATGGTCAAGTATTCATATATTATCTATACTAGGAGATGAAGATAACTGGTTTATTAGTGTGGTAATTGAGACCAAATGATGTCGACAACATAACAGGGAGGTAAATATATTTTTTCTCAGAATGCTTAAATGCTTCAGTAACTTTAGTGCATTACTCTGCTAACCTCTTCCAATCTGTTAAATATGTATTGAGGAGATAATGAGACTATATCTTCAGTAACACAAATTATTTAAAGTAAAGCAGTGGTTTAAAGCTACTAGTTGTGAATTATTTCAAAACCTTTCTCAAAGAAGTTCCCAAGATGAGGGCTGTAGATCACTGTCTGTTTAACGAAAGAAATTGTGTAAGATTATGCTGGGCTCTTTCCCATGTTTTCAGCTGCCTATTTTCATTAAAATATGTCTAAAAATACATGAATTTTTCACAAATATTACTTCCCTGTGGCAGTATTTACTGTATTCTCCTAAGTGTTGCTATGTACTTGTCTTCAGAAAAACCTCCAAGTCACATGAAATCTCCTCATCCAGACATAAATGATAGTCTAAGAAGAGCTAACAGTCTCTTCTCTGGCATTTACCTTGTAGGCTGTGCATTAGTGAAAGGATGCCTTTTTTCCTGCCCCACAAATAGCAGATGGAAATGTTCCAGATTGATTTTGATTTCTCCTTTAAAGGTGGCTGAAGTATTTTCAATGTAATTGCAATGGCTTTTGGTAATATTACTATAATTCACTTTCTGTGCCTTTTTTTCAATATATAGAGCTTCTCCTATGCATCCATGGATTGCCTATGAAATGTTCTAAACTGAATTAAGAAGGAAAACTGAGGCCAGATATGTTAAGGAAAGGGATCAACTACAATACTGTTATGTTAATAGAATTTGAAATTTGGTTTAGCAAAAAAATATTTTCCTTTAGCAAGGCTTTTCTTTCTTTACATGCACTTAAATTATGCACCTAGACAATTATTTAACCCTAGAATCAGAGAATCTGCTGAGTTGGAAGGGACCCTTGAGGATCACCAAGCCCAACTCTCAGCCCTGCACAGGACACCCCACGAGTCACACCATGTGCCCAAGTGCATTGTCCAAACACTTCTTAAACTCTGTCAGGCTGGTGCTGTGACCCCTTCCCTGGGGAGTCTGTTCCAGTGCTCAAACAGCCACTGGGTGAAAAACTTTTCCCTGATATCCAAACTAAACCATTCCTGACTCTGTTTCATGCCATTCTCTTGGGTGCTGTCACTGGTCACAAGAGTGATTTGTACCTGCCCCTCTGCTTCCCCTCCTGATGATGTTGAAGACCACAATGAACTCTCCTCTCATCTCCTTCTCTCCAGGCAGAGCAAACCAAGTGACCTCAAGTGCTCCTCATAACTGTTTGTCAAATTGTTCCATTATGCAGTGCAGATTAATAGAGATCAAGATATCAAAAAAGAAATTTCTAAAGGTAGACACTGTCTTAAGCACATCTTAGACTACAAACGATATAGGGACATGAAGCGTCTGAACTTCTGAACATCTTCAATTTATTTTGATGTCTGTAGAAATGCATATTTCCATTTTTTTTATTTGCTTGTTGTTTTAAAAAAATTACCATAACTAACTCATGGTCAAGCCAAAAATGCACTTACTTCAAACTATAATTCTATATTCTTAGCTCTGTTAAGAAGATACTGTGTCTTTTCTGCCAATGCACCTTCATCTTTCTTTCCAGATGCATTAAGATTAGAAAAGACTTTCCTTGCATTTCTGGAAAAGAAATACTTTCTTCAGGTCTTTAGAGTTTCTCATGGGCAGATGGATCATAATTTTCATGTGACCCCTTTTCCCTCAGAGAAATACTCATGAGTAAAAACACTCGCAGTAGAAAACCCCACATTGTTCTTTATAAACCTGAGACTTCCTCCAGTAATAGAGCTGTCCATTATCTGGCATTTCATTCTGTGCATGTGATCATAAAACCTTATTATGTCATAATTAGAAATACATTGAATTTGTCTTTCCCGTGTTGTCCTCATATTTAACATTCTAGAGACTTGGATAGGAATTCTGCTATAGATGAGTTTTAGAGCTCTACCATTAAGATGGCTAGGGAAACTAAAAATATAAAAGGGAAACAATATTTTAAAATGGTAGTTTATTAGGCATAAAGAAGTTTGATATTTAATTATCAGTATTAATTCAAGAGTTGCAAGTCCTTTTTCAAGTTGGCTCATTTTCTTCTGTGTTCCCAATTGATCACTTTATTGGAAGCCATTTGGTCTCACCAGGGTTTGAAATTCTTAATTACCCTTTCTAGCTTTCTGACATTGTGTTTTCCCTCTTGACATTCACATACTGTAAATATAGCTCTATCCAGGATGAATTCCACTTAGCAGACATTGCTTGACAGCTCTAGTAAATTCAGAATGATCTATTTATTCATCAATATGTGTGTACAATTTCCATTAAGCTCAATAAAATTTGTGTACAGCTGTAATAACTAGAATCTTTTAGCAGTGTAGTATCTTTCTGATTGTCAGGGACGTTTCACCAGTAGTCTGAGATATCTCTCTACTTTTTAAGGCTTTGGGAGTGTTCAAGTTGTAATTGGCACTGCTGAGGCAGCACCTCAAATTCTTTGGCTGGTTTTGGGCCCCTCATTACAAAAAAAAAGATATTGAAGTGCTGGACTATTTCTAGAGAAGGGCTGGGGAAGGGTATAAAGAGTAAATCATACACATACAATGGGCAGCCAAGGGAAGTGTTTAGACTGGACAAAAAGAGGCTCAGGGGAGACCTTACCACTCTAGAACTCCCTGAAAGGAAGGTTGCAACCATTCGGGGGTTGGTCTCTTCTCCCAAGTACAAAAGCAATTGAATAAGGGGAAGTTGCCTCAAATTGTGGCAGATTTAGATCAGGTAGTGAGAAAAATTTCCTCATGAAAGGGGTTGCCAAACATGGGAACAGACAGTCCAGGGAAGTAGAGTCACCACCCTGGAAATATTTAATAGATGTGTGGGTGTGGCACTTTGGGACATGGTCTAGTAGTGGCCATGCAGTGCTGGGCTAGTGGTTGGACTTCACAATCTTAAAGGTTTTTCCCAACCTAAACAACTATGTGATTTTGTGATTTGAGAAATAAAAAATAAGCAACATTTAATTTTCTTCTGGGAGTAGCTTTGATGGAAGATCCTCCTTCTGCACCTCTTGGCTAGTGTGCCTGTCCCAGTCTGCTATGACACTTTCCTAACCTCTCAAGTGGAGTACATGTCCCTGTTGACCCAAGCTGCAAACACTTGACAGTTGCAGAATAGGGGTGCTAAAGCTTGTAGATACCCTGCTGAGACCACAGGCATGTCTCACTGCTTACTTAGAAACACCTTCACATTTACACTCTGGAAAAGAAAGGTTAGGAGAAAGAGTAGAAGTATCTAATAACTTCATATTGTAGCCTAACAAAATTTGACCATGGTATTGTTGCAAAGGTTAATACATTCAATTTGGATTTGTTGAATCTTGTAAAGTAGTATTTCACAATATGCTTCAGGAAAAAGAAAAAAAAAAAAAGAAAAAGAAAGAAAAAAGAAGGAAAAAAGAGAAGAGTATGTATGGTTAGATTGTTTTATAGGACTAAAGAATGCCTGAAAATCTTTCTAATGATCTTTGTGTGACAGAATCAAAGTTAATGATTTTGCAGGCCTCACTTGTGGTTATATTAAAAATAATTGCATTCTCCTTGTTCAACTCATTTCTGTTGCTACATAGTTTAAATATTTTATACAGTTTTTAAGGACTGATCCTATTCTGAGGTGGGGAAAAATGCAATAATCTCTGCCATTCCTTCTGCCTCAAACCACAAGGGAATTTTCTACTATCACCATTATTGAGGTATTCGCCAGCCAGCCTGCTGAATCCTCCTGTTTTGAGTTATTTGTCTTATCCTTTATATATGTGTTTTAAATATCTACGTACTTATGGTCAATTTGAGTACATTTTTGAAAACCCCAATCATCATATGCTAAGTAAGTGTGAAGGTTGAACAACTAAATTAAAGTCAAGGTTCTTGTCCTGAGGAGGACTTAACAAGGAGGTGATATGCATGTATATAGTTAGAAAAGTGTGAATATGTGATAAGCAAGTATTTTTTTTGTTATGTTTGCTGGAAAACAGAAATTTTGTTTGAAAAATGGTCTGCTGAGCCTTTAAGTACTTACTCAGAGAAGCTGTTTATTACTAATTCAAGTGAATTATAAAGGGCAATGAATATAGAAAAGGTTTCAAGAACTCAGAATGAAAGTGGCAAAAATTTTTGCATGTCACAGTCAGAAGTTTTTTCCATTAATATCTGCAGTCACTTTGTGATGCTATATCAGCTCTATCAGTGGTAGCTAAATAAATGAAAATGTAGATTTACAAACTTGAAAAATTGTGGGATAAACAGTAGGAGGGAAATAGAAAACGTAAACAAGAAAGAAGCTATGGAAAGAGATAATTTTGAACTAATTTAATGTCACTAATTAATATTTGGTTCTTAGTTAATTCCCAAAACCCTCACTTATCTTAATGATTATTAGACATCAAAATGTATCTGGGTTGTAAGGAAAGGGGAGGGTATTGCAAAGAGCTCAGGATGATGCAGGTAAGAGTCTCTATGGAAATATTTATTCTTTCAAAAACAGAAATAAGTATAAAACATAATTCATAGTGTACTTATTCATTTCATATTTGCTGTATACATACTGGCATTATTTCTATGAAAGCATTTTAAATATTAATATATTAATACTCATTTTGGATAAAGTAAGGGAGGGAAAACCTCAAGGAGGAAAACTTATGACTGTTGGACAAGATTACAGAAACACTTTCCCCAGGACTGGCATTTAAGCTTTGTCCTGAGCTGCGCTCAGACCTCTAGGCCACAGTTCTCCTGGGATATCACATATTACGTATGCATGAGCTTTCAAAGTGACCTAAAAGATAGGCACTGTACTCCCTCTGAAAGGCAATAGGATTGAGGATCCTAATATCCCAAGGCCTTCCTGAAAATCTCATCTTAACGGTCTTAACCACTTCATCACAGTCACTAAATAACAGCCGGTACTTGTTAACAGCATGTGTATTAGTCACTGAAAATAATTTATCCCTGCTTTGGGGCTCCTCTAAAGAAATTATACCTCTCCATTTCTCAGCTTTCTCCATATAACACCTGAGAAATAATTGTTTTCATTTTTCTTTGCCTCATTGATTGTAGAATAAATAATCCATGAATAACTCCCTATCCTCATTATTCTTCCGTATCTGGTGAGCCATAACTTTCGGTTCAGCTGTTTAAGGGCAGAAGGGCTGGAGAGGGATGGAAAAGAAGAGTCGGGCTCCCATCCCTGCATAAGGCTGGGATATGGCCAGGTTGCCTCCGTCATCTCTTGTAGGTGAAAACCATAGTGATACTTCAATGCAGCTTGCTTCCTGGCTCGCTCTCGGGCTGAGAATTAATTACCGAATGGCAACATCTGCATTAGGGGCTCCCGCAGCCCCAGCTCTCTGCAGGCGGGATGATGCTCGCTGCCCAGCAGATCTAGAAACGCTCGGAGGAATTGCCTGCTGGCCACCTGTCTCGGATCCCGGCAGGCTGGAGCTCGGGGAGCCGCGGTGTGCGCGGGGGAGGCGGGGAGGGCGGCAGGAGCTGACAGCGGAGCGAGCAGGGACAGCGCGCCTCCGCTCCCCGGCACCGCGACACCGCCCCGCCGCTCCGCTCCGCATCCCATCCCATCCCATCCCATCCCATCCCTATCCCCATCCCCATCCCCATCCCATCCCCATCCATTCCCCTTCCATTCCCCATCCCCATCCCCATCCCCATCCCCATCCCCATCCCCATCGCTCGCCCCGGCCCCCCCCGGCCCCGCTCCACCTCCCAGCCCCGATCCCCGCCTCCGTCCCCCGGCTCTGCATCTGAGCCAGGCAAGAGAGGACGGTCGGTGTCCTGGAGGCCCGAGGGGCGCAGAGGAAGAAGGAGGAGCTGGAGGAAGCGAAGGGAAGGGGAGGGGAGCGTAGGGAAGAGGATTTTCCCGTCTCCTGTCTTTTTTTTTTTTTTTTTTTTTTTTTTTTTTTTTTTTTTTTTTTTTTTTTTTTCCAGAGGGGGAAGGTTGCTGCTGCTAGTGGCAGCGTTTCCTCCTGCTGAAAGGTGATGAATACATGAGGAGAGAGGCTCTGAGCCTGCTTCTGTGCTGCGGGAGTGTCTCTCCCTCCCTCCCTCCCTCCCTCCCCTCTCCCTGCTTCTGCGTGAGTGTGTGTTTGGCTGCCCGGCTGTGTGTGCGTGTACACTGTGTATATATATCTGAGCTGGGAGGTTATTGCCAGCTTCTCTCAGCAGCGCTCCTCTGTACAGGAAGAAGGGCTCAGCTGCAGTGGTAGCATCAACAGCAGCATTAGCAGCACCAACTGCTTCAGTCGCCTTTCTTCCTTCCCTTCATCTCCATTTCCCTTTTCCCTCCCTCCTCCCACGTCTTTTGGGGGATTGCTCTTCATATTTTTTAAATTATTGTTTATTTTTCTACTCTACAATCCTTGTTATTTGATACTTCGTGGTGTTTGTTTTTTGTTTTTTTATTTTTTCTTTTTTTCTTTCCCCCTTCCTCTGAGAAGGAGGCACAGAAACACACACGCACAAACACAGAGAAATAAGGGAAAGAAAAGTACCGGGACTTATCCTGCTGCTGCTGCAAACCCAAAGATAGCAGACGAAGAGGGGGTTTGGCTCCTACCCTAAGGTAAAGCCCTGCCCCCTTTACCTCCTCGACACCTCCTCCGAGGAATAGAAGGAGAGAGAGCGAAGGGGGCCGAAGTGGAGAAAAGCAGGTCTTCCGTGGCTGGCATTTGGAGTACAGGAGCCAGGAAGTGAAGGATGGTTGTGGTTACCCGAGCTGGCTGCAGGGCAGCTCTCTTCCTCTGGATTTTCATCAGCATTAGCTGCAGAGCCAGGACTGCTCTGCCTGCATCTCGTAAGTACCCTTTTCTAAGAAACATGCACAATTCCAGCTCTCAATTAAGCCAGAGGGAAATTCCCACAACTCTGTGATGTTGATTATTTTTACTTTGCTTATGGATATTGTGTTTGATTGTGTTTGATTTTTCTTTGTATGTGTATGTGTACACTGAGGTCTGATACTGTTTGCAGTGCTCCCCATCAGATCTTCCTTGGTGATTTCAGTGGTAGCTGGTGTGGAAAGTTGAAAGAGACCTGCTCTGTGATATAATCTTGGTTCTGCAATGGAGTCAGAGGGGGAAAGGAATCATAAGCTGTTCAAAGTTTAGAGGTAGTTTTTGTTTGCCTGATCGGTTTGATTTGCTTTGGTTTTTCCTACCTTCCTTAGCAAGGATGCAATTTTCATTTGGAAGTACTTAATTTCCACGGTTTTGTGAGGAAAAAGAGGAGATGTGAGCAGTTTCCATAACTAATGTTTTATCGAGGAGCAGCAAGAGAAAATTCTGTCTCATTTGAAAGGAAAGAATGATTATGGGATGATGAGAGGGAACTGAGCCAGGACAGCTTTTCTTGAGAGTGAAGTTTTGCTGCCCATAATAGAATGAGCAAAGGTATTTTAGAGGAGACCATCAATTGCCCTCCCAGCAAGGCAGGAATAGTAGAGAAATGATCAAGCATCTGCTGAAATGCTGAACTTCAGACCAGAGGAGTGTAGAGCACCTGTACAGAATCCAATTCTGCTATCAGTGTTAAAATGACAGCATATTCATTGATTTCAGTGGATATTGGATCAAATCTTTAACATTGCACTGAGCTGCAGTTTCGAGCAAAACATTTTGCAAGTAGATGTCAGTATTAAGTATTCAGTTGTTTCTCTTTAGACCATGTAAAACATTGCCAATTGCCAAGTATTTTTGAAATGCATGCTGAAATGTAACAGTGGATTTTTATGTTCATCATCATACTGCTGGCTTGATCGGCTGTTTATAGAGGAAGGAAGTGTCCTGAAATGTTATGGATATATGTGCTGGGATTGAATACATGTGAATGGAGGTTGATTCTACCGACCAAGCAGGGAATTGCCATAGAATGTAATGCATATACAGCATAGAGAGCTATGTAGATCACTCTATATAATTATTTATTTAATTATTTCCTTGGGGGCAGGAATGAACAATGCAATTATTAGGGAATTGCAGCACTGCTATGCTTTCTTAATGGGTTTCTATCTGTTATTTTCTAATACCTATTGGAAAACAAGTGTTATTCCAGAATTTATTTGCATTTGTATGTTTGTTTGTGTGCCAACAAATATGCACAGCAATGTCTTCATTGTTATCTAGGTCTCAGAGGCTGTAGGACGTTCAGTTGTTTTCCTACCTTTGAATTAGAAGTCTTGATTCTGAGATTTACTTCTTAGTTTTGACCAGCTATATTATTTTTCTTAGGCATACTATTACTTAATCTCTCAGGCTCTGCATAACAGGAATGTATGGGAGCAAGAAATCATAATTTAGATTGTCAGATATCTGTTCTTTGAAAACTAAGTCCCTGCTTTTCTCTAACAGGGTTTTGGAGCTTTTTGTTTGTTTTTGTCACTCAGCAACTAATGGCTGTAGTTTAACTTGAAAATTTCCTACAGGGGGTTATCTGATTTTCCAACAAACAGATCTTTAACTTTTGAAAGAAGTTTGTTGAGAAGTTAGTGGTTGCAATAACTTCACTATAGCGAGAAAATCCCAGGAATAGAGGAGATATATAATCTTAATAACAATTTTCAATTTACAATTCAAAGATTTATTTATATTAATCCACTTTCCAAGAGCTTATACATTATACTTCTTAAGTAGTGAGTGACATTTAATTTTATTTCTGATTCACTTCTGAAAGTGAAATGGAGCTAGATTTGTTTACTGGAAACATAAATATAGCTAGAAGTACACATCAGCCTTAAATTTCCAAAAGGATTGTTCACATTGCAGCACATAGTGAAACTTCTTGTAAAGGTTTACAGGTGCTTGGGAAGTGGTACCACAGTGGGAGCTCCAGTGCTGTGTCACAGTGTTTTGGTGCACCATTTTGCTGGTTATTCTGTTGCATGCTTTGCTATGCAAAGTGGTCACTGTACTGTATTTTGTCACTGTGCTCTATTTTCTGGATTTGTTTGCAACTTTGTATACAACTGATTGTGAATGGGATTGGAGAATTTTGTTCTCTGTTGGCAAGAGAATGTACCTAGTCTTCATCTTTTTATTTTTATTTTTTTCCCTTTTTTTCCTTCTGCCAATTTTGAACCTCATATTGAGAATGCTTCTGAAAGAGTTAAAACCTGTGTGAAATGCAACTTTGATGTAAAACTTATTTCCAACCACTATTTCATTTTCTCCTTCATTGTTAGTTTATGTTTTGGCTTTGAAGTAATTAACAACATCAAATTTATTTTTTACAGTATTTTTTAGGAAGTATGCAAGATTTATGGTGCACAGTGAATTACAAATCCCTAAATATGAACTTGCTATTCAGTATTTTCTTACAGTCTGCTTGTGCTGGCATAGAAAAATATACTGCTTTCAGAAAGAATGGAATTGGACATTGCTTATGTGAATATACTGTATCTCAAATGTTTGTTTACTTTGCAAAGTAAATCCATCTCTGTCATTAAAATGGAATTTCTCAGTAATACTGATTCAGAAGTGATCATGTTGAAAGCTTTTAATCTCATTCAGTTTTATCTCAAGATGCAGTGGGTGTTGAAAGGCTGTCCTGTGTTGTAATAAACATACATTGTGATACAATATCGCATGCATTAATGCTCAGATCTTACTGTCAATACAATTCATGGACATGTTTTCATACTCTGCCAATAAATTCTTCATATTACTGCTTTTTTATTTTTATTTTTAATTTTTTTTTAATAAGCATGAAGGAATGAAAACACCCTTCTGGAATCAAGGCTAATGAACAGCTCAACCAGGAGAGGTCATCACAAGATAAAAAGTAACACGGGAAATACAAATTTAGTGCTTTATAGGCTTTTATGTGTCTAAGATGGAATGATAGGAATATGAATATGGATAGACTAACTCTCATTTGTATTCCTTTAAAACACCCAAACACACAAAGCAGAAACCTTGTTACTTAAAAAGAATGTTAAAGATATTAATTATAGGATCATCTCCTTTTTTGTGAAAGGAATTCACTTTGCAAGTAATTATCTTTCACAGCTAAGGTTTTCTGCTTTTTTTCATCATGTCTTTTTTTATGCAATGCAAACGTGATCAGTACAGAGCTATTAAAACTTCTAGTTCTGATTCTTGTCTTATTTTTGTCGTAGGTCCCATAGCACTGCTCAAGTTGAAATTTGAACCCATTGGTGCAGAAATCAAATGGGGGGCATGTACGGTAGATCATTAAGATATGTAACATAAAAAATATGCATCTTTTACCTTTGACTGAATGACACCCCTATTTTCCTGGGAAAAGAATTGAAAAGGAGCAACGTCCCTTTTGAAAGAGCAAGACATTGCACATGAAAGTCCTTTTTAAGGGGCCAGGTTGGATTGAGCTCTGAGCAACCTGGTCTGGTGAAAGGTGTATGCCTATGTTGGGCATATGAGATGCCATATATTCTGTTAGATTCACATTTGAGGAATAGTTCTCTTCCAGATAATGTCTCAGATATAATGATATTTTTGGAAATCTGATCAATTCCTTTTTTTATTTTTTTATTTTTTTTACTGATCAAAATTTCTTAGTTTAGGTCTTGCTGTCATGAGGTTAACTCAGAGGTCCCACAGAATTTAGTTTCAAGTATACCAAACCATTTTAAAGTACATTTAATATTTAATAATTTTTCTTATCTTTGGGGGTCAAACCACTTTAAAATATACTAAACTTCTAATTTGAGGGCTTAGCTTTCTTTTAACTTCATGGAATGTCATAACATTAAACATATGCTTTCTTTTTCGTTCTTCTAGAACACTTTAGCTATAAATTAGAACAAAATTTGCATCCATCATTGTATAATTGTATTATTATTTAGGTGCTATTCATCACTGCATAATAAAATTCACATTCAACAGACAAGTGACAGTTTTAACAATATTGCACTGAGTTGCTGAGTTACTTTTATTGTTTAACAATATTGCATTGAGTTACTCATCATGACTCTAAATAAATTGTCTTTTTCTTGAGCAATAAGTTAACTTGTATGTGAATGAATGATATAGTATCAAATAGTCTGCTGTGATTTCAAAATTGGTGACAGCAGCCAAAGCCTGTGTCAGTGCTGAAAATCCAGTTTCAAAGAGTCTTTAACTTTTGTGTATGCAACATTGCACAAAACCTGATTGCAGAAATTCATCTAGATACAGCAATTCTGATTCAAAGTTTGGTGTCAGTGGGCATTGAATCAATTTTAAAAGTCATTGAACTACTGTTTTAAAAACTGGCTTTTGCTTGGGTTGTTTTTGCTTTGCTTGTGTTTAGTTTAGTTTTTTTTTTTAAATTCTGGTGCAATAGTGTGAAATAAGGCATAAAAATTTCTTTAATAAGTAGTCTAGCCTAAAAGAAAGTTTGAAGGTGTAGTTAAAGATTATGAATTGAAAACTTGTTTCTGAATATTGGTTGTTTCTTTTGCGAGGAGAGGAGAAATATTTTTTATTTTGTCAATTTTTTTTTTACTCAGGTATTTTAACACAGGAGACTTTTCAGTTTCAGTTGCTGCAATTGGGATAGGAAATTATTTATATTAATTATTTTTATAATTATTAATTATGTAATTATTATATATCATTATTAATTTTTAATTATATAAATTAATTATTAATTCAACATAAGACTGCACCTCTTCTTGAATAACTGTCATTACAATGGATCTATTCCAGACAGTAGATTTTCCTATAGAAGTTCTTCAGGACTTTCAACTTGGATCTCTAAGACTTTAAAATTGTCAAATCTAATGTTTGCAGTCTAGTATTTATCACAATGTTTAGGAGCTTTTAAGACTGTAAAACTTTTAATGTTTGGGACAATAACAAACTATGCACAAACCATGGGGGACTTTCTGCATTTTCTTTTTCTAGATTTTCAAAAGCTGATCTCATCAGACTTATAGGTCAAAATAAGATAACTGGCAAAATTTTGAGGAGTTCCCCTGCCCATCTCCATGTCCTGAATAGTTGTCATGCTCATCTTACAAAAGTGCAGTGAGTTCCAGTCAACTAGGAAACTAGAGGAGCAACATGAGTCTTCTTCATCAGATGAAATGATGGTGACTTTGCAAATTCATTATTCTTAGAAATTTCAAATAAGTTAAAATTACAGCATTATTTTAAAAATCCACATAGACATGAGATCCCTCTTTAAAAGATCAGGAAGACCTGTAGGATAAAGAGACCAGCCTATTAGCTTGTGCCTTCTTGAGCTGAAGGAAATGGAAGTTGTGCCACACATTTTAGGAACAGTGTGGTTATGTTTTCTGTCAGTGAGGTCATGATTCAGACTGTTGGTATGAGATACATTGGTATGAGATATTAGAAATGATTAAAAAGGTTCTTGAGACTTCAGCCTTTGAACTAACATTGATTTTATCTGTATTGCACTTCATTTATCCAGCTACTTCATTGGCATTACATAGGTAGATAATCCAAGACCACCAACTAATTGCAGAACATGTTAAATCTCTAAATTTGGTGATGTAGAAAATTGCAGTAATCAGTAATCAATTCTTTTGAGCCACTTGCAGTTCCAACTGGGAAGAAGACATCATAGATATTATAAAAGAATTCTCAAGTCTTATGCTTAACATTTACAAAGAACTTGGGCACTTGGTTTTGATAGCTCTGCAATTTTAAGAGAGCTTTACAAAGCTGAGACCTTTCCTACCTCAGAAATTGTCTCAGTATTCATTCACTCTAGTAGCAGCAGCCTTTTCTGATTGGGTCTTTAAGGTTGAACAGCAGATAATTCAGAGCAGAAAAGGATATTGACATTCACATTTACCTCTTTCCTCTGCCTAAAAAAGGCTAGAGATTTTTTGACTTTACAATCTCCTGGAGGAGAGATGGTTCTTTCAGACATTTAACTTAAGCAAATGATCATGCTAAGTCCATTGAGGATGGGCAAACTTATTTACACTTATGGTTCATCATTTGATGTTAATATTTATCACCATTTGAAATATTTATCACATATTTTATTTTAAGCGATGTATGCACTCCAAAAATATGTTTTAAATAAATGAGTTACTAAAATTGACTCAGCATAGCTAGGAAGTTTGTTGCCAGTTTTGCATTTGTATTGATAAAAGATCAAGTTGGGTTACAACTTTCAATGTGTAAATAAAATAAGCAGCTAAAAATATTTTCTAGAAGCCAGAAAGCATTTGAACTGTTCTAGCCAAAGGATTTTCTGTCCCACAAACAAATGTGGTGTTTTAGAATGAACATTTATTATTTCTATCTAGAATATTTAAGTCCCATCTTAAAGGGAAAGTATTTTTTTCTTGTAGATTTAATGACTGTCTAAATATAAACATTCTGTTTGATTTTGTAAAATTGATGTATCATCACCTAAGTATTGATAAAAAATGTCTCTTATTGATTGCTTAATCATCTTGTGTACTTCAACTGGTATTAACCGTAATCACAATGAAAACCTGGAATTTATAGAGAAGTAATAGAAAAGACATGAGCTGAGGAGACTGCAAAGGTCCATTTCCATAAGGGTTAGCAGAAAGTCTGTGATGTCTGTGATGGAAGGTTTGCCAGAGAAGAAAGGGAAGAATTATTGTCTAAGGGCCTAATGCAACAGGATAAAACACAGCAGGAAATGCAACCTTAATATATTTAACATTTTCATGTTTTACATACTGGTTTTAAGTATCATTGGTGTAAAGTTGTTGAAACACACTTTGAAATGTAATTAAATTGGAATGTACTTTTATTAATTTTATGGAAATAGAAGGACGACTGTGGTTCAGGAAAAGCAAAAAGAAAAGCAAAACAAAACCCTAGAGTAGCAAGCCAACACACAGGAAAACAAAAAAATACTAAATTTACATTCTGTTGACTCAGGTTTCAAACACAGATACCTTCCTAAGATCTTCAGACTCTGTCATCAATTTCCATGAAACATAGGAAGAAACACATTTTTCCCTGAATACTGAAAAAAATTCAAATTTCTAAAAGAAAAAAGTAAAAAGAAAAAGAATAAAAAAGGTTAATGAGTTAATTTTAAAACACAGAGATTAAAACTAGCGGCATCCACCATTGTTCTGGGCTATGGGAAAGAAGGGAGAGAGATGTGCTGAACAGAGGCTGAGGTTGTCTCCCACATAATATTTTTTTTTTTTTCTGAGGAATGGAGTCACAGGGAGTAGTTTGCCCTGTCCACAGCATCAGCATTGCATTAGGAGAATAGGGGGGTTCTGTGAGGAGCAGAGTCAGAAGAATATCCTCTACAGGGCAGGCTCTGCTGGATACATGCTCCCAAGCCTCAGCAAGCTGTACTCTCCAGTGCTCTTTCCTTTGGTTTTGCATCCAAAAAATTATGCTATGGGCATACTGTCAGTTATATGATGAATGTCCTACCTGCTTCTTCCCTGGTACAGCCAAGCTGTTAGAAATGATAGCAGAGTTCCCTTAGATAAGAGAAGGTACCCATTACTGTTCCAAACTTTTTCAAAAAATATACACACACCCTTTTGCTTCTGCTCCTAATCCATTTGCCATTTTTCACATGCCTCCTTTCTGATTTTATTCATCATCTTACTCCCTACCCTCTGCCCTCTCCCTACCCTTTCCTCCAGCAACAAAATGACTCCACTGGCTTCTCTTTAATTCTCACTCTATTGAGTAATTTGCTGAGCCTGAAACTAAGTGAGATTGTCTTCATTGATTCCTGATTAATTCATCTGTTTGTGAAAGCTAGGTACACAGGTAATAACTCAATTGAAATTCCTTCACTGCTTAATTGCTGTGCCATAATCCTGGCCTGTTAAATCAGATAATCAGATATTACAAATGAAGTTAAGATTTATTTTTTCAAAACATAATTATTAGAATATAATTATGAGGAATGTTTTTATTAACCCTGTTTATTCATAAAATGCAATTTTAGATTGTAGGTCAGTACAGTGCATAGGTTTTATTCATATGGAAAAAATTGTGTTAGAAGAATTCTCTGAGTGAATTATGCTTCCAAATCTACATATTCATAACATGTAAAGCCAAAAAGGATACAGTCCAGCTACAGTGATATGGTAGATTATACTACTGCTTCTTTCTGCTTTACAGATCATAAAAGCAATGAACCAGGGAGTGGTTTGGGTTGGAAGAGACATTTAAAGGTCATGTAGTCCTACTCCACCCCACAGGCAGGGACACATTTCACCAAACCAGATTCTTCAGTGTACTGTCCAACTTGACCCCAATATTCCAGGGATGGCAGCTTCTTTGGGCAGTCTATTCCAGAATTAATTCCTTTTGTGTAATCTAAATCTGCCCTCTTTATTTTAAAAATGTTCCTCTCATACTATCAGTACATGCTCTGGGAAAAAGTATTTGTCTTTCTTGTAGCCCACTTTTAAGTATGGAAATGTCTGCCTGGAGCCTTTTCTTCCAAGATAAACCACACCAACTCTCTCAGTTTCTCTTTATGAAAAGGAGAAACCCTCTGACCATTTCCACAGCCCTCATGTCAACAAACTCTAAAATGTCAATGTCTTTCTTCTCTGGGGGCCCCAGAGCTGAACTCAGTGCTCCATATCAGATCTAAGGACAGCAGAGTAGAGGGGCAGTGTGACATCCCATGACCTGTTGCCCATGCTGCTTTTTATGCATTCCAGGATCCTACTGGCTTTCTGGGCTGCAAGAGCACATTGCTGGCTCGCATCTAAGTTTTCATCTGCCAATATCCCCAACCCCTTCTTTGCTCTCAGTTCATTCATCCCCCAGTTTATATTGCTGCTGGGGGTTGCCCCAGCATAGGTGATGGACGTTACACTTGGATTTGTTGAACTTCATGAGGTTCACATGGGACCACTCCTTAAGCCTGTCCACATTTCTCTGGATGGCATCCTTTCCCGCAGTCATACCAACAGTACCACTGAGGTCGATTTCATTCCACAAACTTGCTAAGGGTACACTCAACCCCATGGTCTAGGTCATTAATAAAGAAACTGTACTTGTTCCAATAGCCCTGAAAGAAAACACTCATCTCCATTTGGATCTGCATTCAGACTTTGAGCCATTGACTCTCCGGGCTTGGCTGTCCAATCAATCCTTATCTATCTAGCAATTCATGTGCCAAACCCATATTTCTCCAATTCAGAGACAAGTGTGTTGTGTAGAACTGTGTCGTTGGCCAGGTAGGTTACATCAGAAGCTCTTCTCTCATCTACCAATAGAGTCAGTCCTTCATAGAAGGCCACCAGGCTTGTCAGGTATCATTTGCCTTTTATGACACCATGTTTGCTTTCCCTAATATACCTCTTAGTCATTCATATTCTTCATCAGAGCTTCTAGGAGAAACTGTTTCATGAACTTTCTAGGCACAGAGGCTGACTGGATGACAGTTCTCAGGGTATCCATTTTGACACATTTTTATAAATGGGTGCAATGTGTCCCGTTTTCCAGGCACTGGGGATTTTGTTGACAGTCATGACTTTTTGGAAGTGATAGAGAGCTGCTTTTATCTGCCAGTTCCCTCAGGACCCTGGGATGTATCTTATCAGAGTCCATGGATTTCTCTATCTTCAGATTCCTCAGATGGCCTTGATTCTAGTCTGTTCCTACAACAGAGTCCCTGCCTTTATATTCAGGGTCTTGAGAGATGTGGGAAATTCAGGCGTCAGGAAAAACTTGAGGAAAAATATCTCTGAGCACATCAGACTTCATGTCAGCTGTCATCAGATTCCTTGTCTTATTTTTCAGAGGGGTACAGTATCTTTTGTTTTTTTTTTCCCAAGTCACATACCTATCAGGGTTTTGACATTTTTTCTGACGTTGAATGTCCTGGTCTGGAGATATGTTCTTTACCCTAAGTTCATGTCTTCAAACATGGTCACATTGAAATGCCTAATCATTCCTTTTACCAGCTGACTTACTTGCCCCAAGCTTTTGAATGTAAACTTCAAGTCATCTTCAGCTTCATAGCCTGTGCATTTTTCTGCAGTTCAAACAATAAAGATGTTAAACAATGAAGGACTAGAAATCAGACTTCCGCTAGAAGGTTCTCACTAGAAACCACTCATTTCCTTTGTTAAGATTAGAGAGCCACATTTACAATAATCTTGAATCTTGCTTAAAATACTGTGGGTTGCCATTCAATTAGCTTCAGAAATCAAAATACATATTATTGCAATGTATGCAGAAACAACATCTTGTATTTTCAGAGAAAAAGAATACGCTTTCAGAAGATCAGGATATTTAATAATATCTACTTTTTTAAAAACTATGCTTTTCAGTAATTGCTTTTACAGCATTTAAATTTTTGTTAATCAGGTTCTATTATTTTGTTTAGCAGCAATGTTATTGGAGTGGCTTGTAAATGTGCAGGTCATATTTTCAGTCTCTGCACTCCATGGTTTCTTTCAGCCTTCTGGAATTTCCTTGGATTAATCAGCAGAGACCGTCTCAGTTACAGCTTGCCCTGCTGGTTGAAACTGTCTAGCCTTGTTAACCTCTGTTTAACATCTTCGTCAGCTTTTATTTAGAATGTAAATTGTTTTGTTGCCACTTTGGGATCTAACTATGCAGTCTTGTTTGTTTTCCTAACACTGCATGATTTTGTCTTTTCTAAGTGATTGCCAAATTCATCACTTATGTGTAGCAGTCTTTTGGTATGGTTCCTTTTTCTCCTCAACTCCTCTCTCACTTCTTAAAGAAAACTCCAAAACACAAAATCCAGCACCCACACCTGTGGTTTTGTTGAGTTTTTTTTTCCCCTTAATAATAGTTCTTATGATTTCTGTGCATAGACAAATTAAACCTTATAAATTTTTGCTTATAATTTTAATGTATTTGCTAAATTCTGTTTTACAGAATTTCTGTTTTACAGAAGGGTTGACTTTCTAAGAGTCTGCTGGAGGTTATCTTGCCTTGCTCAAATAGGGTTTCTTATATCGAATCTAAATCTGTCCAGCAGATAACATGGCCTTAGAGAGGCTAGAGCAACACAGTTGTTGGTTTCAAGCAATTGCATTCATTTGGATTTTAGGGATTTTAGAGATTCTCTGAATTCTTAATTTAACATTTTGCTGTATCACTAAGGTCAGTCTCATAGAAATGCCCCTCCCAGTCTTCACTGGCATCTTTTTCTATATTTACAGTGAATAGTTAGTTCGGAATTCTTGATGTCATAGAGAATATTTATATTCTGAATTAGAAAAACAATTCTCTTCTGTTGCTGAATTTACCTTTTATGTAATATCAGTAGAACCAATATGTTCATTGTGAAGAGTGCTCAGAGATAGGAGTTGATTTTATTTTTCTCCTCACTGGGAAAGGAAGTTACTTTTGGTTTTATTTTAAATCTGAAATGGGGTAGCTTAAACTACTCACTAGGTAATAACTTCTGTTATTACTTCACTAGGAGGTATTTTTTTCTTACTTGTACAGCTGTTGAAAAAATATAATTGCAGGCAGTGAGGACCAGGGAAATACATTCTGATATGCTGAAACAGGGATACTTAGATTACAGGCCTATTACAAAACCAGACACTCAAGAAACAGTCTAATGAGTGAGAATTCTGTCCTCACAGTTATGACCTAAAAGTTTCCTTTCATTCTCCTGACTAAGTCTAAAAAAAGGAAGATGGAACCAAACTAGAAAAATCTTGAGATGGAAGTAAGTACTGAAATTTCAGACATGACTCATATTCAAAATTCATTAGAGTGAGATCAGTCTTTCTAGATCAGTCATGTCCCTGCACATATTCCTCAAACTCTGTATCAGAATGTATTTGACAATTTTTTTTACTGATGAGGGTGTACATGCAGTGCTCCTTTGGATTTCTCAAGATTCTCTGTATTGTATACCCTCTAGTATCTTGATGTAGGAAAGCATCCCCCAAAATGTAAGATGGCATATTTTCAAGTAAGCAGCTAAATGAAAAGTGCACGAGTAACAGAACAAAAGGAGATAAATGGAAAACAAAGAAAAATAAGACTGAATTTTCAACAGAACTATAAACAAAATTGTATAATTTTGAGAAACCACAACAAATATTTGAAGTCTGATTATAGGAGTGAAAATAATTTATTGGCATGTGTCTCATTTACACAGACATAAAGATTAGCAGAGTGCTGAGAATTTCTGAGAATTTTTTGTGCAATTTCTGAGGTGTGATTGGCATTTTATTGTTATACATACATTTAAGACAATACTCTGCTTTCCAAGAAGAAAAATATTATTTGCAAGTGTAGCCTGTTATTTGTACTTATAAATCAGTGTATTCCTTGGTTTGCTTTAATAATTCTGATTGCAGAAAGAAATGAACATGAAGCTATAAAGGATCTTATAGTAATTCAGAATATAAAGATACAAATACTTCTAATAACATGCAAATTTTATACATATCAAAGAAAAATTGTTCTGGTGTCAGTTTTAGTGAAGAATATAAATATTTTTCAGCTCTGGTGTTTAATGACTCAACCGTTTTTATTTTCTTGCCTTCCATCTTCCTTCTGCCCCAGGCAGACGTTTCAACTAATTCAAATAAAAATACTTATGTGATATTCCAGAAGAATCTTATCCTTTGATTTTGGCAGAGGAGCAGGAGGGAAAAAACTGACATCTTTCTGTATATTCCTGCAGGCAAATCCATACTAACATCTGAGGTGGATCCATCAAGAATTGGAAGATGTGAATAGATCCTGGGGGATGTTTTATGATAGAAGGGATGTGGAGACCATAAGGGCAGGAATCAGGACTTCCTTCTGTAAAATACTCAGCTCCTTGAAAACTGTTCAGAGGCTCTGGGAGAAGACAGATAACCTGGTGCTGATTAAGTTCCCTAGTTCCCTGCAGTTTTTGTTGGACATTGCATGTTTGGGCTGCTTTTATTGTGGATATATATAGAATAAATATGCAAACCATTTGTAAGAATTACCCTAAAATGTGCATCTGACTATGTGTAATCTATGCCTTTAATAAGAAGAGCAGTGTGCATAAAACAGTCTTGATAACACAACTGATAGCAGTAAAATTTGTCAGTGCTAGATCTCCTCTAATTTGGTTTTAGCAACAATAATATTTTCATAAACCATATTGAAATAATCCAGCCACATTCTATACAGCAAAAGATCCCTTAGATTTCTAAAAAGAATTTATGAAATCTGGCTGGCAGAAGGCACCACAAATACTTTCAAAGAAAGAATCTGATTCAACTGCAGAATTGCTCTTCAAATACAAGCTTTGCATTGTTCTGGATGTGTTTAAATTGAATTTAATACACATAATTAACCAGTCTGCTAAATGGACTTCATACCTAAAGCTTGATTTTCTGGAAATGTTAACTCCTCAGCTAGTATAATTTCTGTGACTTGAATAATTTTATGGTTTAAATAATAAGGACCTTACTCTCATAGATTAAGTGAAGATGGGGAAAAAAATAACACGAAGATAACAGACATTGACTTCCAGGAGCACAATAATAAACACACATCAGCAACCTCAAGGTTATTTTAGAATTTATTGACTTATGTGCAATCTTCCTAAATAATTATTAACTTTTTTTAGTTATCAAATTTATTTCTAGAGAGGATAAACCCTTCAGAAATTAATTCTTAAGGATTTAAAGTTACAAAGGTTACATTCTGTTCAATTCAGAGATACAGATTATAATTTATCTAGTTGGTACTGAACACTGAATTTTAGAATATGCAAAATCTGTTCATTAAAAATGGCAGCAAATTAGGCCATAAAATGTAAGTGATTTGAATGGTACATAGAAAGTAGAACTGTCAGTTATTTTGGGGGATGGGTCTGACTGTTAAGTGTGACTTTTCAGCTGATATCAGATGACTAACAAAATTTTGGAGCTTAAAATAATAGAAAGGTTTCCAGTTAAATTAATTGATTAGGAATTTAATCTGTAATGAATGGATAGAGTATGATAATCTTGTATCAGAATATCTCTGATTCTTTGAGAGCAAACTATCAAATACATTTACATAATTTGAAATCCTAGCCATTATCTTTTTCCAGAAATACTGTAAATTAATTACCATCTTGTGGTTTTTAAAGCATCTGCACTTCCAGTCCATAACTTCAGCAAAGTAATATGCATCTAATATTAGTTTTAATAGTTATTAATACATGTTCAGCTAAAGACATTTCTGTCACTGATCTGAAAATCTGAACTACTCATGTTTTGCAATGGATTGTCTGTCAATATCTTCTAATTTAAAATAATGGTACACTTGACAGAATCTCCAGAGATTTCTTGAAAGTGTTGCAACTTGTAACAGGTTTAGGCTCATTTTGGTCACACTGGAAGTCTGGTTTCCAGATAAGGGAAGAGGCTGATGAGAGGGAAACCTGTGAGGATGCCTATGTCCTTCCTTACATAATCATTAAGCTGTGAATACTCCCCTTTGAATTGAGATGGGGACATTGAGATGTAGGATGAAGGTATTCATCTTGGCTGATGGATCATGATTGATTCAACTACACTGAGAGACAACTGCAGTATCTCAGAAGATGTCAAAGACTCATAAATTATCCTGAGCTCCACAATATTACATCATCCAGTGTGAAGCTCCCTGCCTGAGGGGAGGTACCTGGTCATTCCCACCTGAACCTGAGGGACTATAAAACCAACAGATTTTGCATTCTGTGGATTCTTTCCCCCTGCCACTTGTGGATGGAGTCACTCTCTATCCCTGACCTCTTGTCATTCTATCTCTCTGTCTCCCTCACATTTATTACTAAATAAAATCGGTACTATTGCCTTTGGCATATGGTCTCGTTTGCACCTTAATTTGAGCAGAGACATCTCTAATAATTTTAATAATCTGATCTTAACACCATCAGATATACTGTTGCATCAGAAATAGATTGCACAACCATATGTCAAATATTACTGTATTTTACCAAGTTTTATGTTTCATATACTAAATGACTAAATTGCTATAAGCATCTTTGCTAGGTATAATTTCTGAAAATCTCATATATTTCCAAAATTTTTGGTCTGTTTTAAAAAACAAAACATTGGAGACTATCTTGGCAGGAGATATATCAGCAGAACATGGAAGTTGAAACCCCAGAGCTTCAGTGCTGTGCAGTGTTGAGGAGACAGATCTGACTTGGTGTATGTGGAGTAGTAAAAGTCCACTTGAAATGTCCACTGGGCAGTTAAAAAGGAATCTAGAAATCAGTTTAAAAATAGGATAAAATTTATTAGGGCCACTTTTGCCTTGAAGTGAACATAATGATTCATATGGAGCCAGGTTGACAATATGAATAACTTAGATGGTTGCTGGATTATGTGGCTGCTCATAAGATCAGTAAAGACTTCAGAGATATATCTAATTGATTGCTGACAATCATTTGCACACGGAAATAGACATGAACCTTCCACTTCTCTACTGCAGATCCAAGTCCACTGGGTGACTTTACTAATTTTATTGTTAATTCAATTTCTGGGAGCAAGGGAGCAGTTCATGAGAGTTGCAGTTTGAATAATCAGGCATAATATTCTTCATTCCTCACAAGAGGCTGCCCATTTCTTGTGTTTCCTTCTCGGATCTAGCTGCAGTGGGGCAGCTGATTTTTTTCAGAAATGCAAATATTTGTTCTGTGCAAGTGCAAAATTTGATGCCTTAAAGACCTTGTTGCAAAGAATTGGTGTAAGTGGTTTGTTGTGCTATTTAATTAGTGGCTTATTTTTATTTTTTTCTGCCATTACTTAGAGTTAGGATTACAATACAAAGGAGATGGATTTTTTCATGTTTGGGCTCAGTTGTTTATTAAAACCTATCTATAGAACAGAGTTCTTGCAGCACTTTTAGCTACTAGCTAAAAGTGAGCAAAATGGAGGTGCTAATTACAAGGTTTTTTAAAGTTAAACAGTCTGATTAAAAGTTAACACTTATGTTATTTATACTTTTGACCCAATAACCCGCAGTGCAGCACTAACTATCAAACCAAAAGCTACTGACTGAAACCATGAAGAAGGAAGAAGGAACAGAAAAGGAGAAAGAGACGATACATAAGAACTTCCATCTTGTCCCATACTTATTACTTTATTTTAAAACCCTAAATTCAAAACCCTTCACTTTGTGAAATTACACACTTTTATTCTAACCTTTTATTCACACCTGTGCTTTTAACCCCATTACTCAAATTTGGAAGCCTTCTTCAAGGCCTCAAGTCAAAAGTGGTGTTTCCTTGGAGGTCAGTGTCAGAAATTTCAAAACTACTAGGCTTCTGGGGGGTCAACAAATTGGGATTTTTTAAGTTGTTTGTTAAGAGCTTTAGGGCAGACTTAGGACCATTTCCAGGAGTGATTATAAAATGGATGAAATGTTTCAGTGAGAGTTTTGGAAGGCAGTTGGCCAGCTGACACAGACTGAGAAGGAAGTTATGAACAAACAGGAGGAACTTTTATCTCCCTTTATAATGATCAGAGCTGATAGTACAATTGGTCAGAGCTCTAAGGATGGACTTCTTTGTTCATGGACATGCATGTTCATACATGCATTGACTGATACTAAGTAGGGGATTGCTAATTGCAAGGAAATCAGGCATTTGGGAAAGCAGGTCATCTAGCTTTAGCCACCCTCTTTTGGCTGCCAACCATTGCATGTGGTCTTTCCTGAAGCTTTCCTAATAAACCAGATTTAAATAACCAGAAACAGAAGTAAATTTGATTACCTAACTTAAAGATGCCTTCTCAGGTATGGTCTTACTTTGATGTGCAGTAAATAAAATCCCCTATTCCCACCTTTTTAACATTCATAAGTTCAGGCTGAGACTGAACTGAGAGGGTTGGGGATTTAAACCATGACTATCTAAGTGTTTGGGGATTTAAACCATGACTATCTAAGTGTTTGCTGCACAAACAAATGAAGGTGTTGCCAAATAAACACCCATGTTTGTATCTTGGCTATTTTTTTAATACATGTGTGGCCTACTAAATCCTCAAGCCATCTTGGAGTACCAGCATGCCATACTCAGGGTTTTGAGTTTATTTTTTTAAAAAATCTGTGTCAAAAGTTCTCTTTGTGAGTAAGCTTTTAGCTATTTATACAACAAACAACATTTTCCCCCAGGCAGTTAGAAGTTAATTTTCATCTGAATACTTTTTTTTGAGAACAAACGTGTGAAAGAAAGCTTCTCTTTCAAAGAAGAACATTAAGCTTCAGATCAGTTTTTGTACAAGGAATAAGTCAGAAGATTAATCAAACCCCTATTTTGCATTCAACAGATCATTTGGTACACAAGCATAGAAAATTAGAAGCCTATTGAGTACAACTCTACTATTTTCTTGATCAGAAAATTCTAATTAAAAATAGTAGCATAGTAAGTCAACCTCCTTCTTACTCCCCACTTCTTTTAATTGCTGAACATCATGGAGTTTTGTCCTTTTTGTTATATTTCTGCTAAATTATACCGGATCATTGCAATCCCAAAGCATATAATATTTAAGTTAATAAAATCATGCAAAAATCAACCAGACATCAAACGAGAACAGTGGCTTTCAACAGTGCACTGAAAATATTGAAAGCATTTTCATTTAAAATTCCTCTGTTATCAAACAAGTAAAATGATCATATCTGAATATTTTTTAATTAGTTTTCCCATTTGGAAACCCTTCTTATACAAATTGTCTCTTCAGATAAACAATTTTTGAAAAATCAATTTCTTTCAATCCCCCAATCTTTCAGTAGCCTGAACCGTGCCTTGGTACCCTGTAACTTTTTTCTTTGTAGCCAGAGATTCTAACTTTGTATGGGAAGACAGAGGTTCTTTTCCTACTGTTGTAATATTTCCTTTTTATCTTCAACATACTGCCATCCATAACATATTTGTTCAACTTGATGATGATCTGGGATTTTTTTTCTTTTTAAATTGTAACAAACTTTGCTTTTTTTCTTTTGCAAAGCATGGCATCAAAATAGACAGCTTTCATAGTTTTACTGTTGATAGATGAAATTTGATTTAAAAGGTGTTCACCATCTCATCCAACTGTTTTCCAGTGGAGGAAGTTTGGATGTATGGTGAAAAAGTGTTGAGTGTGACAGCAATCACTTGAATGACTTCAGAGAACCCACTATTTAATGTACCTAATGCAGTTTTGATGCTGACTTATGCAGTGAATGCAATCTTCTGTGGCATTCCAGCATATAATTAAAAGTTTTCAACATATTTTTTGGCACAGAACTTGACCTACTTTCACACTTCTAAGGTATAAAATAAAATATGACTCGCATTGCATTCCTATTTTTGTAGAAATCTACCATATCAATCTTAAAGAAAACTGCACCACACTCTAACTAGTGTGTGTGCAATATAAGTCATAATAATAATTTATAGCTGAATAATAGCATTCCATGATTAGGGATCTAGTAATAATGTATAGACATTGTGCTCAAAGCAATAATCATTACTCAAGTATGCAGTACCTGCAAAGTCATCCATACTTGTTTAAATAAGAAATTACCTACATTTATAAGGATCAAATGCATGCATTACTTAATCATAATACCTTCTTAGACTATTTAAGGCTTTTTATGTGCAAATTGCAGAGGAATGCAAGCAGATGAGGGAGATACTTGATTTGCAGAAGGGATATGAGGTAGTAAGTCAAGTGGACTTGTTCCCATTGTCCATTTAGAGTCAGATTGCTGTAGAATATAATTTTTGCCTCAAAACCTATTTTCCTATGGTCAAGCAGCTTTTCATCTACTTTCTAAAGCAGAAAGAAGAAGCTGAAATATTTCCTCCTGAAAGAAGGAGCTGAAATGTTTTCCTTCAGAGAGCAACCATATAAAATGCTGATTTTAAATCACTGCTTTACACTTCAGGTGTAACCCCCCCAAAAAAAAATTAATGCATGATTTAAAATCCTGATAGCTTTGGTATCTCCTTCAGATTTTAGAAAAGTCCATGTATCTGTAGATTTGTTTGGCCTTTTTTCCAAACGTTCCAAATGTTTTTTTCTATACTATATAGCATACAAACTTATAAAAGACCCTCTCTCTCTGTACAAACTTTGTCTCGCTCCCTGTTAATGTTATTATTCACCTTAAGCTCCATTTGCCTGACAGCAAAGTCCTGTGACACCTGAAATTGAATACTGACACACAAAGGTACTTTTTAACTAAATTTATGGAAAGTTAACAAAGGTTGCAATACAACACAAACTGGGTTCAGACAATGCCAGTCCTAAATCTTCACTCTGTTAGCTAGCACTAAGTAAAGGACTAGCAGTGTCCTCAGCAGTAATATAAGAACACCCACAGCTCTGTTTCATCCTCTTTTAGGTGTTGAATTTGTATCACTTCTATTCCTTAATTTTCCAATTCTGGCGAAATGAATTAATTTCTTTGTGCTACAGCTGAAAATTATTTAGATGTTTCAAGCCACTGCTGTGGCATAAGAGATAAAGTAATTATCTTTCTGAGCACATGGAAAAAGCGAAGAGATCGGAAAAAGAAGAGAGCTATAATGTTAGAAGAGAGGAATTAAGAAACAGGATAGATTACTTTTTCGTATTTAGATGCTACCAAGATTTTGTTACATTCAAGTTTAATATCTCCCTATTCTCAAATTATGTTGACAGGTGAAATTGATTTTGTTCAGTTCAAGGGTAATGAATTATTTAAAAGTTCATTAGTCTTTACAAGAAATAGGATTTCTTGGGGGTGATTCTGTTATGGAGATATGAAAGTAAAACATACTAAAATCTAAGACATATACAAAAGTTTATGTTTTGTTGACTTTCAGTGTGACTTGTGCTCCTCAGTATCTAGGTTTGTGGAGGATCAATGATGGTATTAAACTTATAAATCCAGTGGTGATGGGATTTTGGCACCTATCAGAATCACAGAATGAGTCAGGTTGGAAAATACCACAGTGGGCTGACTGGTCCAACCTCCCTGCTAAAGGGCCATCACAGAGCACAGAGCATAAGATTGTGTCCAGTTTGTCCTTGAATATCTCCAATGACAGAGACTTCAGAACTTCTCTGTGCAATCTGCTCGCTCATCTACACAGTAAAGCTTTTCCTCATACATACTCAGATGGAATTTCCAGTGCATCAGTTTCTGCCTGTTGCCTCTTGTCCAATTGCTTGGCTCCACTGAAAAGAGCCTGGACCCATCCTCTTGACACCCTCCCTTCAGATACATTGATATGTCTTGTACCATAGTACAATTTTTAGTCCTCTTCAGTTTATTGCCTTACCTCAACATATATAAGAATGTGTATGGATATATTAAGATCCACTCCCATACTGAATTCCAACTCTTACATCTTTTCATCGACTCATATGTCATGTTTAGTACAAAACTTCTGGGGAAGAACATCTATCGAGTTATGGTCTAAAGCATACAGAGATTCTGGCGCAGAAACATTAGAAACTCTTAAGCTTTCAAGACAGTGAAGCTGAAACACAGCTGTCTCTCCTCCTCTCGTCCTGACACAGCCTGTCAAAACCAAGCTCTGGGTAAATTAAATAGTTTTGTTTAAGAACAAGAAGTGAAGTGATTTATAGCAGTTTGAATCTGTTTGTGCAAACATAATTGTTTACTGAAATTCTTTACAGTACATTCCCAGGTGCTATGGAAATTGGTCCAAGAACAAGCTCTGCTATGCTGCTGCCCTACTCTCCTGTCAATATCAGCTCTTCTTAGACAGAGAAAGGAAGTTTCCATCTTCCTCTATCTTAAGAGCATTCATAGCTTACAAGAGAAAAGCATTTTTCTCTGCTGAAGTGTAAATGTGGGGAATACAGTTACATAATTCAGAGAAAAATAAAACTAAATCTGAGAGTTAGATAGAAATGTTGCAGCACTAGACCTTATTGTGCATTTCTCAGTCAGCTTCATGTGTTCCAGATTTTGATTCAGATGTTTGAACATGTGTATCCATCCCCAACCTTGCAATGATAAGAAGCTTTATCATCATCTACCCTTTCCCATAATGCTTTTGGATGCATCACAATGTTGAATCTGCCACTGTAAGGTGTACAATTAAAAAAACATTGAAACATTGGCACAACATTTTTTTTTGCATTAACATGCAAATAAGCTATCATTTTTCAGGGACCTGATTCACGAAAATTACTTTTGATTGATCTTTATCTTAAATAAAATTTAAGGAGAAAAGAAATTGTTTTAAAATCTATTATGTTTGTTTTATAAAAACATAAACTATTTAATGAGTGTTTTTAGGGTTTTTTTCAGTTGTATGCTTGTGGGAGATGATTTTTATAAATACCTGACTATCCATTTGTTTTTCTATTTTCAACTTGCTTCACAGAAAATGGTGAAAATATATTGGAGGAAATAAGTTTCATAGTATTATGAAAGAGAGCAAGGCCATAAAAATCAAACTCAATTCACACATTTCCCAGGCATCCACTACTGTTCTCTCTAACTATCATCATTGCTACAATCGTGATATAATTATTAATTTTCAGTTCTTATCTTTCATGCGCTTAAAATCATTGTGCACTTGTAGAGAGTAAACTGACCAAGTGGTGGATTTTATGGAGCATTTACCTTCTTAAAAATCCCATTTCACATTATCTCTGCATGTGAAGCACATAATGTGCTTAGACTCTGAAAATATGAGCTCTGATCTTGGAGGAAAGGATGCAGAAAAGTACCTGGAGGGTACTGGCTGCAACTTTGGGCATCCTAGTACATTGATTTGCTGGAGAAAGCAAGAAAGCAGCTAAGATGTCTGAATGGACACAATGTACAAAAAGAGGCCCAAAAAAATGGTTTTGCAAAGCCTTTAGTATAGAAAACTAAAGAGAAGCAGCTATTTTTATGGTATTCAAGTGTCTAATGGTGGAATGAAGAGAAGATAGAGCCAGGCTCTTTCCAGCATTAGGAAAAGGGGCAAAAATCCCAAGTTACAATCCAAATTCTGAAAAAATACTACAAAAAATATTTTCAGAGTAGGTAGAGATTGGAACAGGTTGACCAAAAAAGGTCAACCTGGTTAAGGAATCTTCATCCCTGGAGATTCTCAGTATTCAACTGCACAACCATCTGAGCAAGGCCTATATGTGCATTCTGGGGATAGCTACCTGCTGTACCTGTAAGCTCGCCAGCAAGGTCATTGTGGAATTCTGCCTGGTCTTATAGATAGGAAACAGTATGTTAGAGCCAAGGTAGCCAGTCAGGAAAGACCTAAGGAACATAATGGTCGTGACAAGGTTCACCAGAGAATGGGCCTTAAGCCCCAGAGGAACACTTCTTCCATTTGTGAGCTCCATGTCAGATGGGACGAGGAGAAGGAAATGGTGAAACTGCCCTGAGGTCCCTGAGAGTTGTGAGAAAGGAAGCCAAAGCTTCACCTAAGAAAAATGCCTTTAGAGTGATGAAGGGCTTTGCCCACCATCATCTGAGGTAAAATCTACAAATGCCCTGATACCAATTGCTTGCCTCCCCTTTTATTAACTAGTACACAGGATTGTTCAAATTAACAATTGGAATGATCATGGAAGTAAGAAGTGCATTGGTTTGAGCTGGAACTAACACATCCACAAATTCTCATCCTAGCTCTTGAAACACAAGGGAGACTTGGAGGGTGTTCCCTATGGAGTATACATACACAAGGAGCTCAATTCTATAATAAAAGGGCACCATTAAGATTCATTAGGGTTTTGCTTGTTTGTTTGTTTGTTTGTTTGTTTTTTCTCCTGTGCAGCACTATGATTTTGGCCTGACTGGAGAACTGTACTTTTCTACCTAGAAATCAGATGGAAAACATGAATGTGCAAATGTACAATTCATAATAAGGCATATTAATTATATTTCCATGCTGATTCCTCTCAGTTTATGTTCTGAATTTTATTGCAGTGTCTCCAGAACTGTTGATGTGTTTCTGGTTCCTAAAGGCAAAACAAGAGTGGACAAAGTTATTTGAAATTACTATGACCTATTTCTGCTTGGTGATTTATTTTACCTCTGGTGCTGCCTGAAGGAAATTATTGCTAGGATAATATAGCTTTTTAAAATACCAGCAGCTGTGTGGTAAAGTGAGCTGTGAATTTTTGAAGCAACAGTGATGCTTCTATTAAAAATTAATATATTTTTCATTAGAACAGACTTAAATTATTGGTGCTTTTTATTTTAAATACTTGTAGCATTTGATTAAAATGTGTTGAACATCTAATATATTTCTTTACTGGTTGGATATTTTTAATATCCAATATCAAATGCGTGTCAACTAATAGCTAATTGCTGCAAAGCATAGCAAGTCTTCTATTTCCTAATAAAACAAATCTCTTTGAGATTTCTAAATGAACTTCAAATGAAATAATCTCTTAATTTCTCACTCATCTCTCAAATGAAAGTCTATGGGCCCAATCCAAAGCCTGACAGAGTCAATGACATTTTTACTATAAACTTCAATAGGTTTTGCATCAAAACATCACTAGGTGATTACGAATAAACCAGTAAATTTTAATCTGCAATAATACAGCTCATCACGTGTAAAGTGAGTGCAAAAAATGTATTTATAGTTTATTGAGATTGTTTCAAATTAAACATGATATGGCACTTGCCCCCCTGCCAAAGTTAAAAGGGGTTTGGGCCCACACTTTGCATTTTATTTTTTGCCATATTCTCCTTGCTTAACTGAATTGCTGCTTTCTTTCTTGGCTGAAGCAGTGCCCTGAGAGAGCAGTGGAAGATTCAGCAGTGATAAGCCTGCAAGAATCTGATTGTGCTAAAGTGATCCTTCAGAGCTGAGGTCCTGAGCTTCTATCCCTCTTCAGAATTTGATGGTGGATTTTATCAGACCACGCTGTAATGTGAGATAAAGGAAGTTGTTTCTATTATTGCATTTTGTATTTGAGTGAATAATTTCCTTAGTTGTAAACACCCATATTTTGTTAAAGTGAGGTACTTAAGATTTTTTTTCTGGATTCAATTCCAAATGCCCTGAAAACCTAGTCAAAGATTCATGCATAATAGCAAGACATTATATATAGCACTGTTTCTACATTAGAGGATGTAGGCTATTTAGCTGTATTAGGAAAATACAAATATATGTGCTACAAATTTTACTTCAGCAGACATCACCCTAATGAGTATTATAATAATATTCTCTTCATGTTTAAAATTATGCATTAAAATCCCATAAGTAGTGTACTCCTACCAATAGGTGAATTATTAATAAGGTGATAATCATGGTAATGATGCTGCCTTATTAGGTCTTGATGTATCTTGTTAACATGCCAGTTAAATGTCTTTCAGTGTGGAGGGGAAAAGTGCTTTTTTTTGTGCTCAGGAGGGTACTAGAGAAGTTAATATTTTCCCAACAAAGTTTATTGTAGTCTTTCTAGGATTTTTTTCTTATTTGTTTGTTTTTCTTTAGTTTTTTAACTGCTTTTCTGAAGATTGTGGTTGCCCAAGCCCTTGTTGTCAGTTTTACCTGTCTTTAGGACATATGAAGAAGTGATAGCATAATATAATTAATGTATTACTGTAAAAAATCCGTTATTGACATCTAACCCTAAATTACTAAGTCAATATATTAATGAGTAATATGACCACTTGAGGCAAAATGCACCTAAAGCAGCATCAACAATAAGCCAATAGAAAAACACAGAATGCAACTGCTTTTTTTTCTTCTCCTAGATGTTTATTTCAATATGTTAAGGTTCTAGCATGTCAAAAAATTAAGGAGGGGAAGAAATGTGCCCCTGCAGTTCAGAAGTAACAAATAACATAAAGACTTAGTCAGCAGAGTTTGATAAACCAAAAATCTGCCATTCATCTCACTCAAATCCTAGTGTGTCCAAGCAAGCAAGCAAACAAGCTCTGTTATATTTTATTTTTTAACCCAGAAAAATAAGTCTGTTTTTTTGTTTGCAGCTTTAATACCGAGTTCTCCTCAGAAATTTAAAATAGGCAGAATATAAATCTTTTTCCATAACACTTTCAGTCCAATTTGCAAACCTTGGAGATCTATTGCTTTCAGCTGCCAATACTTGTCTGTCTGAAGTTAGAGAAATTTATCTCAAAGAAGCTGAATTTCAGGAAATCCATTACAAAACTTGCAAGAACTAGGTAACTAGCTAGCATTCTGAAATAATTTATTTTTATTTCATCATTTTTACAGCTATATCTGAGGCCCTTTGTAACAGCAATAATTAGGGTGTATTTGAGGTTGCAAAGGACATGCTGACTGACAAGTGTTCTGAGTGTAGCAAGTTTTGTTATGTTTTGCTGCTGGTTGTTGGCACACAGTGACTTTTGCACATTGGTGGATCAAGTACAAGACGAACATTTTGTGTCACACTAATGCCAACAGGGGCTCAGTCTGAATCAGCTGGACACATTACCTTGAAGCCTAAAAAACCCAAAGGAATTATGACATGCTAAAGTCTTGTGTGTTGTTGACATGCAATATAAAAGGGGTTACCTGATCTGATAAGACCTGAAATTCCTATTTGATAGAAACAAAAAATGTAAATAGTAACAAAAATTTGTGGTAAAATTTTACTGGTAAAACAGAATTTATGATACTTTATTTTGAAAAGAGTAAACCGGCATAATATTTTCAGTTTCTTAATTATTATTATGTTATTATCAAAATGTTCCAAATAGAGTACTTCTACTTACATGTCAGAACATTTAACATTAAGGAGAAACAGTGGAATAGTGGTGTGCAGGGTTTCTTCCCTTGTTCCTTCTTTTTACTTCCTCACATTATCAGAATATTATACTCCTAAGCATTTCCAGTAGCATTTCTTAAATCTTATTTTGATCACTGTAATTAATAACACTGATAAAGTGACAATTAAAAAATCATTGGTTAAAGCTGAGGGAAAATTATTCCTTTACTTTCATTCGACTTTTGGTGATGCAAATATGCCGAATATTCTTTACATTGAATCAGCATTTTCTGATGGAAAATTGTTCCAATTTAATTACTTTTTTGCTAGGTGGTTACAGATAATCCTCTCATCCAGTCAGTAGCTTGCTGTGTGCAGATTAATTTTCTGTCAGAAAGGTCTGGTTTTTCTTCACCAAATAATTTACTGAGTCTTTTATGAAATGTGTTTTAAGAATTTGCCAATCGGAAAAAATGTGAAGTCAATTGCTACCTTAGAATCTGTAACTAATTAATAATACTACTCTAATTAATGTCAAACGAATTCAAGTCCTGCAACTAGCTAGCTGAAATAATTTTCACTTCTTCAGGTACAAATTATATTTAAAATACATATAGAGTTTCTAATAATACCAAACATCAATGTCTTGCCTGTACAATGTGAATCTCTAATAAAACCCTGAAATGAGCAATAAAAAGAAATATGGTTTGGTCTAAGAGTTATTACAATGAAATTTTATTTTTGTTTTCCACACTCTCATACATAGCCACATTATTCATTTTCATAGAGAGGTTTCCCTTAAAAAATAGTTTAAGAAGTTGATTTAGTGCACAGCAGGATGTCAGCCTTTTTCAGGACTGATGATTCATGGCAGAGCTCATTTATCCACACCACTGCCACGACAAGTCTGATGGAACTGGCTGCTAAGAACTGCCTGGGCCGTGATTGCCACTGAAGTCCCTTAAGAGTCACCACCTGGAGCAAAAAAAAGTTTCATAAAAGGCCTAACATAATTGCAATCTATATTAGCTGTTTAGTGGCAGCCAGCAGAACTTCCTGTAAAATACCCATTGACACCCTTTTATCTGTTTGGGAACTGCTTCCCACAGCTACTTCTGAAGCATGGAGAGTCCTGAGCAATATTAATGTGTTGTAGGTACACAATTTAACAGCTGATTTTTTTCCTTTGTGTTTATAATTGTTCACCATTTTTTGTTCTTTTTTATCTGCAGCCATAGGCACATTTTAAGAGTAAATGAAAATATAGCCCATATATTTAATGCTTTGGGTGTAAGTTCATAATGCCTACTACACCCCCTCCCTTCAGCCATACATACTGGAACCCTGCAAACAGTAATTTGTGCATCATCCCATTGCAAATTAGTACTTAAGAGATACATCACCTCATCAGTGAAAGTGCTGATGGAGTAAAACTGCTACAAAATCCTATTTGATGTCATTAGTGCTATTAGTGGCTTGTCAAAAGTCATCCAAGGTCAGATGCTGTGACTGTTGGAAGCCAGTGACCTCAGCTGGCAGTTTTTTGTGTGACTGTGAGGTGGTCATGGTCATTTCCTAGTGGGGTTTTTATTTATTTATTTGTTTGTTTGGTTGGTTGATTGGTTTGTTTTTTTTTTTACAGTGAGATGCCCTGATGAAGCAGAAAGAAAAAGATGAAAGGTGGATGGCTATGGTATATTATTAGTGTCTTTCTGTTCTTTCCCTCATTACTCAGATACTGAGGGATATATTTACCTTTGAAAGTGCATTACTTTTTTGGCTAGTTCATAATTCAGTTATAATCCAGAAGAAATTAAATGCTTGAAATATGCAATTTAAAAGCTGTAAAGAAATGAAGAGTTGACTAGTCTGCAAAGAATCCCTTCTAAAATTGTAAAAAGGTAATTTTATACTTACCAGAAGAATGTGTTTGGGCCCTAGCTTCTGAAACAAATAGTTGGAGTCTACAAAATGTGTGAAAAATAAAAGAAAAAAAATTAAAGTATTCAGGGATAATTTTTTCATAGCAAATCTCAGTTATGTTTAAACACCATTCTGTTTTGCACATTGTGTAATTTATAATGTCATTTTGTTTGCTCTACAGAAAGGCTGGATTTCTTTGTTGCTATATCATTTTAGATAAGACATTTTGTTTAAGCACATACCGCTTTGTTAAAGTATGTATTATAGATGTAAATTAATTTCAGTGAGAAATCTGGAGAGGAATTTTGTTCTTATGTGGGAAGAAGCTCAGATAGTTAAAATTTTGCATAAAAGGAGTAGAAGAAAAATTTACTGGTCCCAATGGTCTGCCTGGAAAATTTCCACTGGGAATTCTGTGCACCAAAGGACTGAGAAGCTGACCCATCATTATTTGCAATTTTTTTTTAATTTTTTTTATTTTACTCCTCCATATCGCATTAAGTGAAGTAATTTCCTGAAAGAAGGAGCAATATGTTTTTCATTCAGAACTCACTAGCTGGCTGAAATCACCATTTCAGAATTAGGCAGTGTGCAGTTGTTCACACTTTAAAAATGCTTCCTTGTATCTTGCAATATCTTATATATCTTCTAGATATTCCTTCTCATTGCAGGGTGCCATTGAACTATAGGCAACCTTTAAAGGTACCTTCTAACCCAAACTGTTGGGGAAAAAAATGAATAAAATCTGATCTGGCACTGTACATTTCAGCACTGCATACACACATCTGAACTTGCTGTATCTGAGATATGGTAGCTATTGGAAGTTCTCAAGCCACAGTCATTAAGTCCCCAATAACTTACCTTTTTCATAATAAATTGAACTGTCTTTATCCCAGAAAGGGTTGTGGAATTTGTCTTTTAATTTTAGGGCACCAATTTGTTGGTGTTTAGCCTAAGGTATCTTTAAAAAGTGGCATAAGGAAGTACCACCTTTTAGGAAGCCCTGGGGATATTTCAAGCCAGGCATCCAATATTGACAGTCATTGCAGAGAAAGCTGGCTCTTGTATCTACCAAAGTCATCCTTTGTCTGCTTCTTCTCATTTTCACTAAAGCTGAGTTCAATTTGAGAATACTGCTGGATTATAATTTCTCTTGTCTTGGCCATAATGTATTGTGTAGGGAGTTTCAGAGATCACTTTGAGTAGAGTTTTATGACCAAAGTTTAACAGTTTCAGAGCATCAACTTCTTGTCATTGAGAGGAAAAAGGTGAATAAATTAATTGAAATTTACTTTATAAAGAGAAACAAGAAAAAATTCTATTTAGGTAATTTTTTCTTAAATCAGTGTGTTAGGGTTCTAAAAACTATGTGGGAATGCCAGGTGGTTCAGTTGATCAGTTGTTAAGTCATCAATAACTTGCTATTTGTTCTATTTTGAAAAGTAGGAGTCCATTCCTGTTGCTCATTTTTTATATACTTCATTACTTGACTATACTTATGTTTTAATTCTTGAGAGTCTGGAGTCAGAAAATGCATTCTGTATTAGAATTTATAGAAATACTACTTACAAATAGTGAAAGTTTAGGCTTTTCTTTGGATACATTTCAATCTACACTGTAAAAAACGTAACAAAAATTTAACAGTGGATTCCTACAATTAAAGTTACTACAGATTATGCTGAATTTCCTCTTCCTGAGTTTTTGGTAGTCTATAATTTTCTGCTTTAAGATGGGTTTCTTTAGCTTTGTTTTAGGAGATGCTTGGCAGAAGCATCTTCATTCAGAGATAATCTGCAAATTATCATTCATATTCTTGGCTTAAAGTCAAACATTAATTTGTGTGGATGAAATCAAGATACCCTATAATTACTAGTACTCTGGGTTAGTGCTGTTGTTGGGTTGGTTCTTTTTCCAGTAGCAGAAACTAACCACCAGTTATATTGGCTTTATGATATTGTATTTCTTTACAATTCTGTAAATTGCCATGCTTTCCTGAGCACTAAGATAAACAATGGGGATGAATGCATGTCTTTTCAACATTTCTTGCTGTTTTAACATGTACACAATTTATCTCCCAAGTTAGCCCTGCACTCCTTTAATATGAAAGTACTTCTGCTTTTCAGGTTTTTTCTGGACAGAAAGATGTTTTGCTTCTTTTTACTGAAATATTAATTGAATGGAAATGGTTAAGCTTATACTTTCCAGCAGTTTCTTTCCCAGTCATGAAAGGAGTGCTAGCAGACCATCAGCTTATCAAACTTCATTTTCTATTGAGTGCATAACACATAAAGAAAAACCTCCAAACCCCAAACCCAATAACCTCTGCCCACATTATAAGAATGGAGGATACTTGAAGGTCTGCAGGTGAAAGGAAGGCATGTGGAAGCTGTTGTTAGCCCATGAGGGAGATGGAAGGAAGGATACATTCCTACCACATCCTACCACATTCTTCGCCATGGAATGGCAGAAAAAAGTTCAATTCTTCTCATCCCATGTGTGCATAATCTTCATTCACATGAATGAGAACTAAATCAGTGCAGGAAGAAGAGAGTAGATGCTTTAGGCAGTAAGAGGTACAATTACTTTTCTGACAGCAGTGAAATGGAATTTTTCATGCAAAAAAGATGTAACCAAGAACAGGAATTTAAGAAAATGTCTGCTTAAAAGCATATTGTCCAATATAATTTAGAATTTTCAAGAAGCATATGCTGAAATTTGTGCATATATATCAACATGTTCTCTAACATTTTTTTCTATAACTGTATGCAGTTTAGGCATAAATAATCTCACTATGTTAATTGCTTCTTAACACTGTCTAAAAGGCACACTAGCTATTTTCTAAGGTTCAACTAAATTCTGCAAAATAGAGGAAAGTAATGGGAAATTAATTAACACTAAAATAGTAAAAAGTATTTTTGTTACAGAAACTAAACCCATATATTTTATACTATTGCTTAGCCATGAATCCCTTCTAAGCAAAATTTTGTTTAAAATTAGGAAATATTTAACATTTCTGTGAGACCAAATTTAGTTTTGTTTCTTCAAATTTTCTGAACCATGAAACCTGTACCACAAAGGCTTTTTTCACAGGAATGTGGAGACTTCTATAGGATATTTTAGAAATGTAAAAATGCAAATGTTTGGCTGATCTTTGCAAATAGCTATTCCAGTAATTCTGAATTTTTTATTTAGCATAGATTTCACACCACCGATCTGTTCCAGAAGAGTCCTGTATAGATTAATATTAAAATTGATTTTAAAAATTGGGAAAAAGTACTCTTATAATTGATATATCCATGCAACTTCTTTATATACAAGTAACAATTTGATTATATCATAAAGTAAAGAGAAGCCATCAGCTCAGAGAAATTAAGAGAACCTTTCACTTTAATTGAGCAAGTATACAAGACCGATTGAGGCATTTACATAGTTGAGATATTTTCATAGGAATATGGTTTGGAATCTTCTGATAGACTCATGTCTTCAGTTTTGTCATTTATTTCCATGAGCAGAGCCAAGTTTGGGCCATCTAGATCACACTCCTGTGCAAGAGACATGGAAAAAAATTGCTACTGGGAAAAATGGAGCAATGAATATTATTATAGGGTAATATTGTGCTTGTTTTTTGATGTTAGCTGAGTAGTTCCAGAATGGTGTCTGCTGCTGAATTTAGACAAGGTTATAGGTATCTTTCTATCACTTCAGCATGGCTATGTGTCTTAAAAGACAAATGAAAGGTGAATTTAATTAAATAAATGAGTATGGGATGCAGTGCTTCTGGCATATGCATTGGTCTTAATTACTGTGGTACAGACCTTCATGACTTTTGCAGATGTTTTGAACTAGAATCAGAACCCTATTTCTTGGCCTTTTATTTTTTTATAAGGATATATATAGGAGTGTTTAAATACACTTTGAAAACAGATAGAATTATATGTGTGGTGGATGAAATGGCCTAAAAACCTGTGTCTCCTGCCATTTGTATGCAGACATCAGCTGTTGCTACAGAAAGGTAGGTCACCACTGGGTGACATATCATGTCTGTAGGTCTGAGGTTGATGCCTCTGAACAATGGTATTGGATAACCACAATTACATGTGTCAATAGGACCCTACTAAATATTCTATCATTATATATAAGGCTTAGTGCATCTAATTCTTCTCCAAGTCTTTATAGAGAAATAAAAATTAGATACTGTGGTTCAGATTTTTCATAATGCTAAAAGACATACCCAGTCTTGGAACTACTGTTCAAGATAATTTGTATTTAATTAAGCTTGAGTGTTTGCTTATATTGACTGAACTGAAAGACATTTAAGTGTCTATTGAAAACTTAATATCTGCTCAGCTGTGTTGGGAAATGCTCAAGGAATTTGCACATAGACTGAGGAGGAAATAAAAAGCAGTATCTATCTAGATGGACAGGTACAAAGAAAATGAACAGCGATCAAAGCATGCTTTAAAAAGTGAGGAAAGTGGGCTAAGCAATCAGGAGACAAGGTATAAAAAGAATTCAAAAGGAAAGTCAGCAAATTTTTAAGTGGTGATAATGGTTAATTTTACTGAGAAAGGACCAACTAAAAATGCAATGAAAGACAAGGAAGCAGTGTTGATGTAGGAAAAAGAAAGGTTTAATGGATTTTGCAAAAGTGAAGGGATGGAACAAAATGCAGAAAACTGAGATCTGATCCTAGAAGTCACTTATTTCAGCTATTGGGACACACAGTCAGGAAGGAATATACAATGAACATATAATCCATGTATGGATTCTGATCTTGCTGAAAGCAAGTAGTTAAATCTAGGACTGACTGGTACAATCCTCAAGAAGTCTGCAGTTCTATTCTCCTGCATCAGAATTACATCATTCCTGATAAATTTATAAACCTTTTTCTTAAAACCTTCATTAGTAGAAGTTAGGGGTATCTTCAGGAAATCTGCTAACAAGTTCAGCTGTCTTGGTGTTTAGAAGTTTTTCTTCATTCTTAGCAAAATCTAAAACTGAAGCTGCTGCAGAAGGAGAATAACTGCAAAAGATGTGCAAAGCATGTACTTCATAGCTGGAGATACTATAAAAAGAGTTTCAACTTTCACCAGAAATAATACTGCAATGCTTACAAAAGCAAGAGACAAAACAATAGAGGAGCTATTTGCTTCCACTAAAGTTCAGAAATTTCCTTGGAATTAGAGGAGAAGAGAGAGCCTGTGAAGAAATCTGCTTCTGCAGTAGTTATTATTTGAATAATTAAAACATTTAAAAGTATTTTTAAAAATTTCTCCCCAATTCCTAGTTCATAGCAATGAAAAGAAATTCTAATTTTACCTAATGCAAGGAAGATGCTGACACTTGAAACATCTCTTAAGACCTTATGCACATTAGCTAAGTGAACCTTTGATAGAGAAAAGGCATTCTGCATAAATGGCTGAAAACACACCTGAGACAAAAGAGTTAAATATACATTTATTACACTGCATTTTTAGTTTCAACATTTAAGTTGACCTTGACCTCTTTTATCTCACTGCCACTAACACCAGAAAGAAGCAGATCATTAGCTGACTAGAAAAGATCAGTTTGTGTGCTATGGAAGGTACAAAACATTCTGCAAATAATCAAAGGCAGGCAATTGGAAAAGTGAGAGAAAATAATTTTCTTCACAGGATGTTTCAGGGGTAATATACTAAAAAAACATTAAAAACTTTAATCTTTGACATGTTTCTGGTTTGCACTTTTGATCCATTTCAAATGTGCAGGAGAGTGACTTTTTAAACTGGAAAGGTGAGGCAGCAAAACAATCATCTTTTGAAAAATGTGAGATGTTTTTGTGGTTACTAATAACTTAGTGGCTATGACACTCATCTAGCATATTAAATCTTTGTTGTACCTTTAGTCTGAAGAAAGACTCATTACTGGATTTCTTCTCAGGAAGAGAGATTAGTCCCCCATCAACAGAATCAAGCTCTCTTTATAGTTCCATTAAATTTTGAAATAACAAATTGCAGCTTGACTAACCCAGAATGGGAGCTGGAACATAAGACTCCATAATGAGGAGAGTAGGACAGCTACCAACCTGTAGGAGATTCAGTGTTTCTGCAAATCTGAGTTTAAAACCTCATATCCTGCCTAACAGCTACGACCTAGCAAATACCTTTCAAAATTCCCTTTGAGCTGAGACCTGTTCTGACAAAGGCTTCCTAAGAAAGTTTACACCTTTTATGTATATCCCCATAATTCATTTCAGAATATAAATTTGACTTCAACAATCCATAATTTTCCAACAAAAACCTGTTTAGATGCAAAATTACTATTTCTATTCACATGCATTCTCCACCAATTCACATATATTCCCTATTTCGGGTAATAGATTATATGACTTTTACCTATGATTTTTTTTTCCCTGAGGAAGAGGGCTTTAAAAAACACCCCACTTTTAGTCTCTAATCCCAGGATAAATAAATGCTAAACAAGAGTTACGACTACTGCATGACAATTTTTCCTTAGACAGTCAAAGAATACAATGATTTCTTACCAAACAAGATCTTCTAGGAGAAAAAAACCCCATAAATTAAACAAACCAACAGAAAATCCTAGCAACAAGTCAGTATGACCAAGCTACTACAGTTTTTGTGATTATGAAACTAGAACACTTGAGATGGACAGCTTGGAGAAAAAAGGATTAAATGCTAAGAGAAAAAAAGGAAATGTCATCATTTGTTGCAAACTACTGAACAAATTGTTTATGCTGTTAGCTACCATACCTAGTAAAATAATTGAATTCTGATAACATATTCAGTGTTTTTCATGTCTTTATCTCTCTAAAAGGAATGTGAAGAGAGGACTATGAAGTCTAAATTATTGAAGAAAAAGCATTTGCTGAATACTATTAGAAGCTTTTGTCCTCTAGTAGATATTCATAAACAGTTTTCATAATTGCATAATATTTGGGATTGGAGAATTCACATAGTTTTCTGTTCTCTTATTTAGAGATTTATTTATTTCTCAACAGCTTTCCTTCATAGTTTTATAAATTTGAACTTAAAATTTCCTTTCCATGAATAATTTTTAATGCTTGCTCGAAGTGCATTGTTTCAGCAAGAATTCCTGTCCTGAATTTATGAGGTGTTTTTCACCCCAGCTCAGTTTGATTGTTAATCAAGTGTATTAATTCAGTGAGATCATACAGAAGCTTCCAGCTGTATAAACTCCCAAGACTTACTGATTGGGGATCTAAGCTAAGACATGCATTTTTGTTATCATTATCATGATCATAATTTTTGTGTACTTCACAGAATCACAGAATCTGCTGAGTTGAAGGGAACCACAAGGATCATCGAGTAAACTCCTGGCCTTTCACAAGACACCCCAGGACTCACACCATGTGCCTGACAGCATTGTCCAAACACTTCTTGAACTGTGTCAGGCTGGTGCTGTGACCACTTCCCTGGGGAGCCTGTTCAGTGCTCAACCACCCTCTGAGGGAAGAACCTTTACCTGATATCCAACCTAAACCTCCCCTGACACAACTTTAGTCATTGCCTCAGGTCCTGTCATGAGTTACCACAGAGAGATCAGTGTCTGCCCCTCTGCTTCTTTTCATGGTGTAGACTGCAGTGAGGTCTCCCGTCAGTTTCCTCTTCTAGAGGTTGAACAAAGTGACCTCAGCCACTCCTCATCTGAGACATGCCTTACTGTGGCCCATATGCTGCAATCAGCGTCCCCTGGTTTCCTATGCAGTAAAAATTAAGGGGAAGAAAAGTGTCTCTCCTATGGTGCTTGAATACCTTGTTTTGGTTTGGTTTGGTTTTTGATTGTTTGGGGTTTCTTCGGGTTTTTTTTTACCCATGCTTTGCTTTTCTCATAGAAAGGTTCAAGGCCAGCTCCAAGTTTCATGGCAGTAACAAAATTAGCAAAACAAAATCTTGACACCTCAAGGATAACATAAATTGCTCCAGGGTTAGCAAGCTTAGTATTGATGGCTGAGGTACAGCAGACACCATCTACACAAAAGAGGTTCAAAGTGCTGAAAATAACATCCTTACTGTAGCATAATCACAGTTACAGGACATAATCTGTACATTGCTTTGCTCTGCATCTGCTTCCATTCTCACTGGGTTTCTAGGACTGTGGCAATGAGTACATGTGCCTGTACCACTGAGAGAGACAGGCCTGCCAGGTGAAGAGGGAGACAGAAATAGGAGCTGAGCTCATCTCTAGCCCATCCTGCTATGCCCTGTAATCCCACTGAGCTTTGAAAGAATAGACTTTAAGGGAAAGGTTGTGGGAGAAGCTGTGAGAGACGTGACCTGATTTATAGAAGCTACAGAGCAGATTGGTGGCAAAGATAAGAAATCAGTAACACTGATTTTGGTACCAGTGTCTGTCCCTGCATGCACCACATTGCAGAAAGTTCTTCTAGGATTGTTACAATAGATACCAGGGCATGCTTCAAAGGGACATACAGCTTTTCATGTATTGAAGTGAAAGTTTTCTGTCTGAATGTAGAAGTTCCTCCTGAAAATGCCCTCACTAACAATGAGTAAAAGAACAGAATGCTCAAATACACGTATTAGGTGGATTTTTACTGTTTGAAAATATATTTAACAGCAACATTTGGTTTCAGTATTTCTGTTTGCTAAACATTTATACTATGATAGACTATCTTATGAAAGCAAAAATTTTTAGATTTTTTTAGATGTTTTATCTCTAATTATTATTTTGAGTGTATTTACTTCGCTTGAAGTTATTCCTAGGTTGGGTTCAGTGAGCTAAAAAGTGTCAGATAACTTCATAGTCTTTAAAGTTCATTTGAGATGATGTATTAGAAAAATGTTCAGGAAACACTAATTAACAGTAATTTAGCCATATACAATGCAGCTTGATTACATTTACATATAGAAGAAAGTCTAATGCAAATGGCATCATCAGATACTTTTATTGATGCTATAGTGAACATGGGCTGTAGAAAACATCACTTTCTCTCCAAAAACAGCATTAAAACATCTTGTTGCATAATAACACCTTGCAAGCCGACTATTTGCCCTTCAGTGCAAACTTTCATGCTTATCTGATTACATTCATCTTGGAGACGCTCAGGGTGACTAGGTTTTTAGGGAGACTGCAGAGGAAGAGTAGTAGGAGTTGAGATCTTTCTGATCAACTTTCCTTTTTTAAGGTACTTGTGTCTTATTTGGGTTTACATATTTATTTTAGTGCACATAAACCTCAGTGCTAATGTCTGACTAATTATATCTGTGCATTTTCAATTACAGTTTCTTGCAGTTAAGAAATCCTGCATTTATTCTATGTCAGCATTCCTATTCATTTAATGATCTACACTACAGGGTATTTTCCTGTGTGTCTGCCAGTTCAGAGATGCATAAAAGAGTATCAGTAGTTGGTGAATATTTCAGCAGAACACGGAAACAATGCATCTCATCCAAAACTTGATGAAACCAAGAACAGTTTGGCCCTAGCCTCAGAAAGCTCCAGAATGGAGGCATGTCTCCATCCCACATTCTCAGAAATAACCCACAAGTTCCATAATAATTTTCCCAGGTCGATAGCAGATTCCCTGCCCTGACCTTTGATTGCTTTTGCCTTCAGGCATTTCCTGCACGGGTCCTTAGGCACTGCAATATCCAGATGTTCATGTTCAGGAAATGCAGTTGCAGGCACATGTTGAACTGCAGGACTGCTGAAACAGGTTCCTTCTGGAAAGCACACACTTTCATAACCTTGATACTCTACTGCACTTGGCTTCACTGATGTCTTTGCAGGGCTCTGCCAGTGCTCTAGGGATGAACACACAGGCACAGGTACTGAATTGAACAGGCTGGTCCTCTGCCAGCTGTGATTTTCACCCCTGTAGCACAGTAATCTACTATCCAAGGGAACAAAATAGGGACCAGGCTGTGATTTGTGCTTTGCTAATGTGCAATAGAAACAACATAGGTTGTAAAATCCACCTTAACTTATCCTCTTTTCAGATATAATGCTTGTCAAAATGTTTTTGAATTACAAATCATATTGTTGTTATGTCCTTCCTCTCTGAGATCCCTACAGGGAATAAACACCTACAGGTTTATGGACAAGATCATGTCAATTCCCTCTTTCATAAAGAATTTTTTTAATGGACATTTTGTCAGTATTATTACATTACTGGTATATCCTTATGGCATGGAATGAACTGGAAATGGTATCTCTACTGGCACAGTGATACTCCACTCACTCATATAGAAAGTGAACATGCACATACAAAAATACACATTGTCATTGTCAGATGCTGCTACTCATAAGGTTAATTTGAGACTTGTACGTGCCATGCATGGCATATGAACATTGCTGGCAGGGTAACCACCTATTTAAATATATGTGACATTTTTTATTCTGACAATGCTCATCTTTAACCAGAAACTGTATATAAGAAATCCTGTTTACAAGTAGAGCTTTGGATAGACTGTGGTTTTGAAATGGAGAGAGTTGTTCAGAATAAAATATTGTTCTTTTGTGGTTTGTGTTTTTGATTTTTTTTTTATTATTTTACTTCCAAATATTTGCTAGTTATGATTTTCAAAAGCATTTACACTATTTCAACTTCATTTCAGTAATTTAATTTACCAGAAGAAGCTAAGATCATATTTGTTTTTAATTTAAATTAATGGAATCAAAAGCTTAATGTATTTTTGTTGGAGACACTTTCCATGAAAAGAAGTCAGGGGTTTTATATTCATAAAGTATTTTAAGGAAACATTTATGACTGATACTTGTAATTTCAGGAAAATAGCTTTGAAGGGTGTTTTTTTTTGAAATTCTTATGGGGGATTAAAATATTTTGAGTCAAAAAAACCCAGAACCTTTTGATACTGTCCTCAAAATGCAATGTTGTTTTCCTTCAGCTTGCTCCTTATGGAGGAACTGGTGGTATCACATTTTACCTAAATCTTCATGCAAGGAGTCTCATCTCAGCAAGTCTGTTTGAATTGGTGGACTAAAGCAATACTGGCTAATTTTTTTTGGCCACACCTCATGCTCATTTTGGATTGTTATTTGGGTTTTTTCATATATAGTAGTTCAGCGAAAAATTATAATACTGGAATAAACATGCACAATTACTCAGGAGAAGTAGTTTTGTTTTTCTGTTTCCTGAGCTCTGCCTGGCTGGCTCAGGACAGGTGTGCACAGTCATCCAAGCCCCACTTCTATGCCATTTTTTGCTGATTGTCACTGTAGGTAACAGCAGCTGTTTGTGTGGCTTTTTTTTCCCTCTGTTGCTCAAGGTTTTTGTCAAGAGACCCAAGAAAGAAATATCCATCGGATGCTTTTCTACTTTTGCAGTATTCACTAGAAGCTGAATGAGAATTTTCTGTTTTCTCATCTTTCTTCTGCAGTTTGAATGCAACAGACCCCATGCACATGGAAATAGTTACATTGAATGCAAATAGCACTTGCAGTATAAGTGGCTGGGTTTTTGAAAAACAGAAAATTAGGTCTCCATTAGGGAAAAAAATCCCTAAGGGCTTTGGAAATTATTTTAAATTACAGTAAAAGCTGTAGGTCAAAATCAATGTAAAGATTCTTTTTTAAGTATTCGAACTTTGGTAGCATGAATGCTCATTATAAGCTAATCATATTCTCACTAGTGTAGAGACTGCATAATATTTTCAACTCTAGGAGACAAAGTAGGCGAGATACTGCTTCTATTTTTGCAGAAGAAATGCTTTAGCAAGATGTCAGCATTCTAAATTTCAATGAAAAATTAGTTCTAAATGAGAGCAAAATGATTTTCTTCTTTCAGTAAGCTAGACTTCCCAGAAAAAAAATCCAATATTTTTTAATGTATGAGTAGCAACAGTTCTTATGAAATATAATCTTTTATGGCTCTTTTTACAGGATTTATATTCGTGAAAGATACTATTAGCAAGCAAAAGATAAAAACTATTTGAAATCCATCTGATATTCCAGATGCACATATGATCACAATTTTCCACATAATTTTCCGAATTTATAGGAAGCTGAGTCTGGCAAAGAGAATTATAGTCATTCTACATATATAAGCAAAGTGTATATTGATATTTTAGCTAATCTGCACTCAGTTTATGGATTTCTACCAGAAGGGGGTGCTTTGAGCAAACTGGTGCTCAAGATTCCTCAAGAGAAAACACTGAAGCCTTTTATCACACCATGACTCTTGATATTCCATGTACCCTTTCAAATATTTTAAATAAATATGTATATACATATCATCCTATTTTCAGTTATCAAAGTCTCTGCAGTTCTTAAGCATGAGCATTAAATAAAAAAAAAAATCAATTCGTTGTGGAATCAGCTAAGCCTTCAAAAAGACAAATTCACATGTTGGATGAATGAAGTATCATGGAAATATTTAAGTTGTACCCACTGGGACCAGTAGCTGTGAATCAAGGATTTCGGCATAACTTCCCTCTGGGTTTTTTTTTTGTTGGTTTTTTTTTTGTTGTTGTTGTTGTTTTTTTGTTTTTGTTTTTTTTTTTTTGGGGTTTTTTTTTTTTTTGTTTGTTTTTTTTGGTTTTTTTTTTTTTGTTTTTTGGGGTTTTTTTGATTTTGTTTTTTGTCTTGTTTTTTTTTTTTTTTTTCTTTTAATTTATTTGTCTTTGTTATTTGGCTTGTGTTTGTAAGGGTTTAGTTTGGTGTGAAACACAATGCCAGTACACAATGGCCATTTTTAACGCTGGAATCAGAGTACTTGTTTAACAGGAAGAAAAAAATAACAAATAGGGCAGTGTGTTCAATGCAACAAAAATAGCCATTAAGCACAAGTTACCTCTGAGCAACCACTGCATTTGTTTGCATCACTGCTGAATATTAAGCAGTAGATGTGGAAGAGCTGCCAAAAACTAATTTCTGAGTTTTGAATTTAAAAAAGTATACTGCCATAGAAGATTTAAGATATAAAAATGATCAGTCAGTAACTCTACCAGCATGATGAGAATATTTTTAAGTCTGCCCAGGAATGACAAACATAAGCTTAGGTATGATGGGAATAATTTAGATGCAATTGGATTGCTCTTTGTAATGTATTCAACTATAAATATGTATTTTTATTTTCTTAATGAAATAAGTTTACTTTTAAAAGTACCCTTCCAGTGTACTTTTAGATCAGTCTTTTTAATAGTGGGGCTTTAAGTATGATGAACTGCAGCTAAAGCACATTTGAAAAATGATAAGAAGTAATGTATTTTCAAGCTATAATTACAGTTCATGTAAAGGTAATGTTAGGTTTTCTACACGAGGCATATGTCTCCACAAAGTCATGTAGATACAAAATAAATAATTAACAGCATGGATAAATTAACTCTTATTGCAAATAGACTAGATACGTATGAATATTTTTTATTGCACTTAAAAATGTAAATTGCAGTTGCAAGTATTTTCAGGCAGTAGTAGAAATAAATGTTGTGTCTCTTTAGAAGCCCATAAGGAAACAATCTAAGTTCAATTGTGAACACCTGTGTTGTTTACCTTAAGGTAATTGGTGTAGCCAAGTGCTCCTTGGAGGAAAATTTCTTTGGGTTTTGTTTCTATATTTTGGAGGGAATGGCAAAAGTTGGCTAAGTTGGAAGCATCCTGTTTGTGTAAGAAGCAGATAAGCAGAATTCAGAATAGACAGAATAAACTGTCTAAGCTGTCTAAGAATGTAGATGGATTTTGCTGCTCACACAGTTGGTAAGTCAGCTCAAATCAAGGCTGAAAGCAGGGATGTATCTGCAAGAGCCCTGTGGACAGGAAAGCAATTGTTCATAAATGACTCCACTTTGGTGTGGTTTCATGTAGTCACTTCCAGTTAGGACTTAAAGAATGAAGTATCCTGATTTTAATTTCAACAAAACCAGGCTATATCTGATTGTGAATGCCTTTTGATATGCTTTGGGGCACTCCTTGTAAGTAAAAGATCTAACAAAGCTGAATCAAGGGTTTTCCTGACTAAGAGTTCTACTATGTATTCTTTATCATGACACAGTAGATTAAAAATTCATTAGATATCTACATATCTACATAAGTAGGTAAGTAGTTGTAGTATCAGTAGATCTAAACCAAGAGGGTTTTTTTAAGTTGAAAATGCAATGGGGTTTTTTTAACCTTTGTGAGAACTGAGGAAGGTATGTATCTGAACCCTGGAAGGTCAGAGTATTCCTAATCCCACCCCTTCCCACCCATTGCAGAGAATTATGGACTAAGAGTACAGAAGTAGGAGTGATCTTACTTTTCAGCAATCATTTTGATTATCACTCATCCTGAAGCCACAGTTCAGCATACTGTCAAGAATGCAAAATAGTATTCTGCTGAGGTTTTACATAATAAAGGAGTATGCTAGATTCCCTATGCTATTCAGGAAAGTGTTTTGAACCAGGTGAAGGTTAGTGTCACACATAGCCAGGGAGGTTTGGCTTCATGTTCACAAAGAACTACTGCTTTACAGTCTGTTCTTGGTCAAATAATTTCCTTGTTCCTCTATCTAAACTAGCTGGAAAAATCTATTGAAATGTAGAATCCCATTGAAAACCATACTTTTTTGGGCTGAGTCCTTCTGGGCAGTGCTTTACCAAAATTAGCTAAAATAAGCAACCCACCATTTAGGGTAAGGAGGAGTTGATGAATGATGCAAGGATGACAAATGATTCCTTATTTCACTTCTAAATTCTATTCTTTCAGCTAATTCAATAATGTCATCTGTACAAGCAAAGCCACCACTTTGCAGCTGCTTTCCTTTATCACTTTCCCTTTTTGCTTGCCTCTGTCCCTTTTCATTAGCAGAGCTGTAGTGGTTATGTTAAAAAATTAAGGAAAAATGAAAATCAGTAAGGGTAGAATGAATTCCTATTGTATAACTTATTGGTATTTTTATGGTGTAGACAGAGAGCCTCATATTTTCAGTAAATTAAATAATTTATTTATAAAGCAGAATAATAGTGTTATTTCTGTTTTATTATAAAGTGATTTGCTGTAAGTTGTCTGGAAAATCCTTGACAGATGATGGAAAAAGTGTTTTGCATTTCTGTCTTGTGCTTAAACCACACTCTCATCTTTTCTGTGCATCACCTGAATCCCAGACTGGGAAGGGCAGAAGGTGATAAGTGACTTGTTTTCATATCCACCTTATATTTGTGTGTTCACCAGAATTGCCAAATATTTCTTTGGAGAGTTCTGCTTCTTGTATTTAACTACAGGCTTTGGAGTGGTCACACAGCTTCACAATCTATAAGTGGGGAATTAACTGTCAAGAACTGTAAATATTTTTCTAGGAGGGAAAAATAAATATGGGTTTAGGTGACGGGTTTTAATGAGGACATGTTTTTGATTGTGAGTACCTCATTATAATTACATACATTCCGTGATTTTTTTTAGGTTATCTTTCTTGTTCATCCTGACTAAATATGTTGGCATAAATATGAGCAGTTAGTGTTCTGTGTCATCTATCATTTCTATAGCCACTGTAACTGTTAATGGTCCTTTATAATGTACAGAAGTATACCAAACAAGGACCATAACTTTGCTGTCAGAAGCTTATGAACTAGGAACCAAATATCTGCCTGATGTTATGTTTAGATAAGTTCTCTTTTATGTTGCTTGTATATTGAATTATCTCATAAAATGCTCAGTAATCTAACCTTGCTGTAGCACAGCACTTAAACCCTGGTTCTGAGCAGGTGAGTATCCCTAATGACATGCAGGGGTCTGTGCATGTACATGTATTTGTGTAATTTTACCTGCTATAGGGAAAAAAACATTCAGAATATCCCAGAATGAGATTTGGGTAGTCAGTCTCAGGGATGATTTGATTTTGTTATTGAATAGAGTTGGGGCAGTGCAAAGAATTCTTGTGAGTGAGGGATGATTATCATGTTGACAGAATCTTAGTCTTGTCGAGAAGCTCTGTGTGAGTCCTGGCTCTTCTCTTCTCATGACAATTGAGACCTTTAAATGAACCTTTGAATCTGTGCCCCCCAGCAGCTTCAGTGACTCTGGACAAGGAAGGGAAAACACTTGCTTCTGTACAAATGACATTTGGTTATTTTATTTGGAGGCAGGTATTCCTGAACCTGGGGTATATGAGTGCTCCTTCTTGGGGCTCCTTCTTTTTCTTTCCTTCCCACCACTGTTTTTTTAAATGAATTTCCCACAAAGATGCCATATGCTTTAATTTTATGGCTGTTTAATGCAATCAGCATGGTGGGCCAGCTGCAGATTGATCTCTGGGTTGTGGGAGCCCTAGGCAAGAGGCTGTAATCTGGTGCAGACCCTTTGTATAACAAGGGGCCTGGTGACCTGTGGCATAGGCAGGTGACTGGACACTCAGAGAGCCAGCAGGAGCTGAGCATCCTGAATTTCCCTGCATTTAGAGTGTCTAGGGTATAAAAGGGTTTCCTTTGTTTGGGGTTCCCTCCTTAGAGGCACTGAGGTTGTGCTGCTATTTTGTTATTATACCATGATTAAATTATCTGAAGTATCCAAACATCTGGAACTCTGCTCTGGAAAAACTGGAAGTTAAGCCATCAGGAAGCCTTGTCTGACTTTGGGAGTGGTGTGTGTTGGGAGTCGAGCAGGACACCCATCAGCTTAATGGAATCACCCCCTTTGAAGGGACTTTTGTCCCAGCATAGGGAATGTGAATGTGACTGCCAGGGTGGCATAGTCTGACATGAAAGTTTCCTTAACAGGACCATAGCCCAACTTTACTGTTGTGGTAGTATGTGAGAAGAGGGAAAGAAAAATATTAAAATAAAAGTAAAAAAGGCAGGCTACAAACTTGGCAAGCTAATGCTTGGTCAAGCAGCCCAAATATCCGTTCTCCCCCCATCCCCACACTAGTCTGATATTCTAGAAATCACCTGAATTCTTAGCTTTTCAATCTTTTTATCTTTGTGATGTTGTTACACTCTGCAATTATAATTTCTTCTAGGGAGGTTATGGTTCTGTGAGGCCGAATTGGAGGATTTCAAAGTTCCTTTCAATTGACATGGTTCTGGAACTGGGCACATACAGTCTAAGTGCATTGAGGATATCAGCAATATAAAGTATAACAGAAGAGTGTAGGTTTTCATAGGGTTCTTTAGACCTGGCTAACCTAAGTAAATTCTGTATCATATGCAACGTTTGCTGTATCACATGTGCTGAAAAGATCCATTAAGAAAGCATCATTAGGAACTTCCTGCTATCATGGAAACAATTTATTTTGCTTTTGCCCTTCTTATGACCTCTTATGCTGTTGTGAAATTAATACTGCTTTAATACATTTCTTCACGCTTTTTGTCTGCAGAAGGGCCTTGAGGATGGCGAAGGGACTGGAGGGGAAGGTTTATGAGAATCACCCGAGGTCACTTGGTTTATTGGGATTGACAGCTGTTCTTTATTCCCTTGAAAGAAGTCCTTTCAACATAAAGCAAGCATTGCTTATTTACTAGTTCAATTTTAAAAAATGGAGAATATTGCCAATAATAAATTTCGTTACCAAGCTACAGGGCTCAGTAATTCTGCAATTCTGTGACAGTCTGTGTTACTGAAAATTTTTTAAGTTATTTAATAAAAATAGTGCAGCACAAGTATCTCACTTCCCACAATGATATTAAATCATCAACTAAAAGAGTTAATCATACCATCTTTTTTTCTGTCAATAATTTCTTTTATTGCAATTTATTGTAATATGGAAGTGCTCTAAAAGGAATAAAAAGGGACCATGGCCCCAAAGTAATTATTCAATAAGGTGATACTTTAGTGAACAGTATGACTCACCTGTGAGGCCAAAAGCCTGAGTTCAGAATTTTCTACTTGCTGAAAAAGGTGCATTGCTGAAGAAGTTCAAGATCTTAGGAACTGGGTCATATTTTCTTGGGATATTTTCTTCCAATTTTGTGATTCAACTCTTGGAAATTTCTCCTAAATTAACAAGCTTCCATGTCACCTGTTTTCACACTGGCTTGCATGAAAACCATACAGTATTTTCTCACCCTGTCCCACTTCCCTATCCTGAATAGCCAAACTGCCAAAGATTTCACACTCTGAAATATAAAACAATGCTTTGTCTCTTCTCTGAATTTGGAGCTACCTCATCCATGTACTTTCTGTATACCCGACAGGTGATTGTGTTTTGTAAAATCACCTGTTGGCTTTGTCCAGCATTTGTAAAATGAAGGTCATAATGCTATCTTTTCCCCACACATTGTCTTGTCAGCCACTTACATAATCACTTCCAAGTAGGAACTATCCTTCTTGAAGCCTAATCAAAGTGGGCTGACTCCCACTTGTAGCCAGTCGATGTAAACTGAGGCATGCAGGTGTTACTGTGAATAGCTGCAGTCAATTTAAAAGATTACTAAGGTTTTGTCCTAAATTTTCAGCCTTTCAATTGCTGTGGCTTCAATATATGCCAGGGGTCAGTAAGAGTTGAACTTATAGATTGAAAATGTGATGATTTGGTTTCTTCCTAAGGCTGAAAACAAGTAGGGTCCTTCCTGCTTATCCCTTTTTCTTTCAATATTGGGTCTTTAATGTTGCCCTTAATATTGGATATGGGAAAGAGTGGATATTTGACAGTGTGGAAAAAACCATACATTCTTGACTTTACTTGCTTTTTTTGTTGATGGTTTATCAGTATTCTGTAGAATGCAAATTGGCATCTTTCAGAGAAACTGATTTGGACTCTCTCAAATCCAGATTCTGACCCATTTATTGACAGCAAATTGCACCCTACTCTGAAAAATGTATATACTTGATTTAGGAATTATGCATGTGGAGAGATTGTTACTTGTAGTTTTTGACTACTTATAGTTGATTTTAGAAAACTGGTATCACTGAATTCTTGCACGGTGCACTTGGAATCATAAAATGAGGGTGTTTGGTGGTGTTTTAAGTAAAGCATTTTGTTTCTTAGGAGTAGAAGGTTGTGCAGAGACATTGCCAGGCACTGTGGCTTTACTAAAAAGCAAAGAGGGCTGTTTACCTGGTTCCAGTGACTGTCCATGTATATTAGGAAGTAGTCCAGGGGGACTTAAGCTTGAGTGTAGATTAGTTTTAAAAATGCAAGTTGTAAATAATAAGAAAAAAAATCAAAACTATTAACAAGGTTTTAGCTCTTAGTTGAGATGAGCAAGTACATCAATAATGACAACTGTGAATGTTTTTTGTCTACAATGTGTGAACTACTGGGCAACTCTTAATGCTACATAACTGGAATTAAGACCCAGGACAGATTTTAGCATGACACCTTATTTAATTTGATTTGAAAGATCTTATTTCCAAATCAAAAATTATTGGCAAAAATTATTCACAGCATAGTAGGATTCTCTGACAAACATCGTTGTATGTATACTATTGCTTATTTAGGAGAAGATTTTTAATGCTGCTTTTAATACCTTTGAGTCTATATGGCAAGCTTTAAACAAACAGGCAATGGATGATACTTGTTCGGGTTTTTTTTTCTTCTGGTACCTCTCTCTGTTCTACAAAGTCATAAAACCCTAAAATAAGGCAGAGTTTAAAGTTGTCCAAACGTGACAGTTTAACAGCTTCAGGAAGACAAAAAGCTATGGTAGCATTTATTCTTTCACCTTTTCCCTTCCCTTCCAGTGTAAAGGAGCTATATAAGAAACATCCTGTGCTCTCCCCACCTCCTGCTTCGGTTCCTCAGCCTGTGAGCCACTGACTCAGTGTCATGCAACCAACAAGCCCTTTGTAACACCTCTGATTTAAACTGCTTAACCACCTTATTTTCATTGTTAAATAGTCTGAGGGATCTACATCTCAGATTAAACTTTTCTTTTGGACAAGCCCTATGGAACTGGGCTAGCAAAAAACCAAAATGCAAGGCAGCCAGCTGCATCAGTGGTTAATGCAGTTTTTCTGAGGAAGCTGCTGTTTGTTGGCTGTCAAAGCAGATAAATCGGATTTTTTTTTTAGTTACAGCTTTCCAAGAAAAGCACAATGCTTCACTAGGAGAAAGTGAACAGTGAGGTCTTATAAAAAATTTCTGTCTCCTTGAATCTCTGTAAAACATTGGGAATCAGGATTAGGTTGAAAACTTGGATTATTCCAAATTTTGAAATGATTGACATGAGTAACAGCTTTGAACATTGAGCTATAGGAGGATGATGTCAGCTAGACATTATTTGATTCAGGATGTGCCAACTGTGCTGTTAGGCTACTTCCTCAGTTACACTGAGGTTGACTGGGATACTGGTTTCCCTTTACACAGTATAAAGGTCAGTTTTTCTTGTTTGTAAACAAATCATTCAATTTGTAAGTAATTAAGGGACAATTAAGTGTTTAAAAAGTTATATTTTTCTTAATGCTGATCTAATTCCACTATCCAAAAAGCTGGGGAAGTGCAAATAAAATGTGAGCCAACCTGAAAAAGAACAGCAGACAATGTATAATAAATCCCAAAGACCCTGTCCACCAACTGTATCTAGTAGGAATTAAAAACAACCAAAATAACTGCCTGAATCATTAATAACCACGTGAGGCCATTTAATTGGTTTAAAATTGTGAGATTTAAGAATATAAGCAGACAAAACATCTAAAATCCATTAAAAAAGCTGTTACCAAATTTTTTCCTCCTCAAAAGTAGGGAAATCCTTTGAGAGATGAGCTAAACGCAAAAAAGGACAAGAAAGTTCAGAAATAGGAACATAGTTGTTAAACAGTACCTGCAGAGACTACTGTTTAAGGGTGTGGCAGTTTCAGTTTAAAACCAGGCAGAAACACCAATTTTGTGTAGTGGTTTTGGTTCACCAGTTTGAGATTTCCTGGCCAATTCATTAGTTTATGTGGTGAGTCTAGTGCTGACTAAACACCAATACATCCACTAGGAGATACTGCTGTGAGATAGTATTAGGAGAAGAGCAAAGCAGGCTTAAACTTTAAAGGGTGTAAGAAAAACTCTATTAAAGGAAACTAAAATAAAAAAAAAATAAGAGTCAGAATAAAACTTTCAGAACACTTCTCCTCCCTCCTACACCCTCTTTCACACTGACAATATACAGAAACAAATCAGTCAGTTTACCATCTCAAAAATAGTCTGTTTCCAGTTCACTTAGGGAGAGGAGTCTCTCTTGTCATGCTATGGAGACTTCTCCACAAGAAAACAGTTCTCTCATGGCTTTTAATTTCCACGAATAGCTGCCACCTGGAAATCTGCTATTGTGAAGTTCCTCCCATTTTTTCTAGCTTTCCCACAGCTGCCTTTATGGGCCATCTCAAACTTATGGGGTACTGTTTTAAGGATGAGCTGTTCAAAAACAAAGGCTCTCTTCATTTCTCTCTGAGATCATCTTCATCTCTGGGAACAGAGGTTTTCTTCTATTTCCCTGGGGGCAAAAGGCCTTCATTATTCTTCTCTCTGTTCAAATTTCTCATGGGACCACAGCTACTTCGACATCTACTTGTTCAGCATGGATGCCTTTGCTCATATGTACAATTTGAATGCTTCAACCACCCCATGCTTTCCAATGAGTTACAGGGAAAAAAATCTGATGATCAATCATGTCTTCAGTATAGCCTTGCAAGAGAATTTCAGGCTTTTGGTGACAAAATTTTCCTAACATCGTGTTCTATTAAACACAGTTGTATTTATTCTGTGAAAGGCATCAGAAAGATTGTTCTCTTCCACCTGACAGGAATTTGCAGTGTCATTTCCCAAATGTATCTCAGTGCTCAGCAAGAGCAAACTGGAAGGATTGAATATTTTACAGATGTACAGAATTCTGCTGAAATATATTGCTTCATTGTCTTCCAGAGAAATAAGAGTTTGCATTTCTCTTGATGAGAAATCCTTTATTAGTTTTAAAGCTATTCAGGTAAGATGGGCATGCATCATGATCATTCTTGGCTTAGCAGAAAACATGGACTCCTTGATTGGTTCAGGAATCATAAATCACATGAGCTTTTATTTAGTTTTGATATAATGCTGTGTCTTGATCTGAAATGTGAGTTATAGAAGTATACCTATTAATTGAAATGGAAAGTAATACTCAGATTGTTTGGATGAAATAATTCCTAGACATCTATGAATATTTTGCACTTTAACACTGAGCTTGCAGAGCAGGAATTTTTACCTCCCTAGGTGATGGCACGCACACCTGTTGTAGTTCTGCTGCGCGGCAGAAGGAGAAGGCTCAAAGAACAAATAGTGATGGGCCTCCAACACCTTTTTTTCTAAGAATAAGTCTGCTCTGGAAGCTGAGGGTGTGGAATGAGCTCATGGCCACAGGCAGTTTATACCCAAGCTCAAAGATTGGTGTCTGATAGTGATTTAAAAATCATCTCCTTACCGTATTCTCCTGTGATCCAGCTCTCAGGATGCTGGCTCTGAGGTAGCTGGCAGAGAGTGATTTCAGCACTCTCTGCAACACCTGAAATGGTCTTCTGTTCACAGCTTCATATGGAGTCTGTTAGTGAGAGTTTTTATTGTCTAGTTACTGGGCAGCAAGGTTTTCTTATAAAATGCACTAAGCAGATATGAAGATTTTATTAAAAATACTGAAAGGTTCTTTCAAAATAAAGCCAAGCAAATTGCAGTGAAACTGCTACCTGTGGATCTGTGAAGGAATTCATTTGGTCCAGAGTTACTTAAAATTTCCCTTCCTTTTTAAAAGGATACATTGAATAGTCAGATGCATTATGTAAATGAATAAATTATCCATCCTGTATGGCTATAAAACTATTCTAGTGGAGCACTCGGAAAAATTGAAGCGCATCAATACTGGCTGTTTTAGGCCTCCTGTGTAGAAATAGCACATGATGGTTACGTATCAATGGCACTCCAGTAGTAGTTACACCATGATTTTCAGCAAGAGAGCTCTAACCATTCAAGAGCTGCAGTCATCTAAAAATAAATCAGCCTCTCCCAAAGTGCCCACAGTAGCACATCATAATCAAAGTTGATTACATTTGCACCCTGCATCAAATGGATGTATCACAGTGCACCAAATCACAGAGACCTAAATGGTTCACACCTGGCAGATAGCTATTTGACATTTCACACTATTAATGTAAGTGTTCCTGAGGCATGAGAATCATAATACCAGGCTCCACTGTAGTGTATTAAAGAGATATCCCAGCAAAGGCACATCACCCTGGTCATTGACTTCTTTTATTCTAACAGAATCTTGTCATACATCATAACAAAAGCTTTGTCCTGTCTGTAAAATGTTTGCCTCCCTATAAAGACAGCAGTGTAACCTTTTATCTTTGCTCTTTTTTGTGCCATACTGACCAGAATGACCTCCTTTCCAGTTGGCTCAAGTCTGTAGATTCAGTGACAGCTCAAACACGGTTCTTTCTGTCTAGGTGTATACACACGCCACGGTCAAAACTCTGCAGTTGGGTTTTCACCTCTTCCTCTTCATAGAAAGGGTGTTCATGTGTGAATGTGTATTACTTTTCCTGCATGCAAGTGCTGAAATCCGATATTTTAATTTTTGACTGTACCTGCAATTCTGCAAATAGATTGGTTGTTTTCTATCATGTTTGTTATGTACGTTGCAGAAAACATGGTAAACTGGCTTAGCCCACAACCTCAGTTTTGTTAAAACCAATTGTTGTGGCCAATCCTTTTTTTTCCATTATGCTTTTTTTTTTTTTTTTTTTCATACCACTTCATATTCTTTCAATTTTAACCTTTCTACTGATTTTTTAATGTTTAACTATGAATAATATGGCCATAGCCTGGTGATTAGGAGAACAATGAGAAATCTTCTAATTATGTGGGACACATGGCCATAGCCTTATATAGCTTTGAAAAAGGCTTTGAAAGTTATTAAAATTAACAAACCACCTAATTGAAGCTCAATCAACAGTCCTTCAGTTGCCTAAAATTGACTTACTTTTAATTTGAGGACATTTGCAATATTAGGGGCTTTAGTGGTAGGAGCTCTCTCTTCCCTGCTGTCTCTCATGTACCTTAAAATCTGGTATCTTGAGATGTTTTGCAGGGTGCTTTGGAGACCACTTTTAATATCTTTTCTATTCTTGTGGATTATGGCATAATTTTTCTGTATTATGAATATTAATAATATCTGTTTCAATTGTGTAGGACTAATTTGCCATGACAGTACTATTCCAAAGTGCTTTTGTGCTTCTAATCAGTGTTCAGATTAATCAGAAACATAGTCCAAACGTGTAAAAATCTTTGTCACATTTACTATTGGATAGCAAATACTGCAACAAAAATCAAGGTAAATTTAACTAGATATCTCTAACTTGAAGATCTTGTCTTGATCTTTCCAGAGATATTACCATTGATGTAAAAGAGAATTTTTCACAAAAAAAAAAAAAAAAGAGGATGAGTTTGGGCATTAGATGACAGCAATATGTGTGCAATCAAGGAGCTCAAATTCAACTGCCTCATAGGTAGTGGCTACATAATTTGGGGATGGTGCACACATTCCTTGCAAAGGATTAGTCTCTTCATTAGAATTCAGCACAGTGATTTCCTGGCCCATATTTGATTGACAAAGCACATACAAAGACCTTCCAAAGCTTTTGTAGGAAATAAACAATGTCCTTTAGGCCAAATTCCTTGTCAGTAATCTTGAATTTTAGAAAGCAGGCAATTTATCATGTTCAGCCCACACAGGTGACAAATCAGTCTTGCAGATACTATTGTACAAAAGCATCAGGAATGTGTAAAACTGTGGGTTTATTGGTTCTTAACTCCTTCAGGGAAAAGCCAGCAGTCAGATTTCTAGTATGGATTGCTTTTTATTTTTTGAAGTATCAGCATGCCCAGGAATTTTGCATATTCATGTTTCATGAGTATCACCAAACTCCTGATGTTTACCTCCAAAGTCTGGTCAGAACAGCAGGACTTCACTGCAGTGGTGAATAGCTAATAACATATGATGAGTATGCATGAAAATCAAAATTAAAGGTAACAAGAAGCAAAAGGAGATAGAAGCCCCATTTACTTCAGGCAGAGTGGATATTTTCTTTTTCTGCATTTCTACTTTTTAAATTTTTGATGATGTGGAAACTAATATATTACTATGGGAGAATTTTGGTTTTGTTTCCTCTCCTTGCAAGTAGGGAAAAGCTGTACCACAGGTAGAAGGGGATAACTATTAATTCTTAATTCAAATTTGTACTCTCAACACTGGTTTTTCAGCTTTACTTTAAGCCTAATCTCTGATAGGAAAAAACAAAATTTATTCCCTTGAAGAATTTCCATAACCATGGAACTTACATGGTTTAACTTTTAGTATTCAACTAAGGCATCCCTGGTTGTGCTGTCTCCAAAAGAGAGTAGAGTAGTATTGTTCTCTGGATTTCATAGTTTAAAAGAGAGCAAAAGCTGGCATGTAAGCTTGGGTGTTTTTGTTTGCTTGTTTTTTAAATTATTGTTCAAATCTAAGAATATGGAGGAAATAAATGTTATTAAATATCTACATGAAGAGAGTAGGGTGCCTGTAGAGATCTTGGGAAGAGCAGGGTGCACAGAGCAGAGCTTGCATAACCAAGCTTTAGGGACAGCTATTAATACAGGTTGTATAAAAACATTCACATTCTTCCTTACCCCACCCTCAAACCAATATTTGAATTAGTTATTAAGAGAAAATAGGTACAACAGCACAACCTTTAAGGGGCTACATTATTTTTTATTCAAATTTTATCCAAATAATGTCTAAGGAGTGATCCATCGTGAAAAGATTAACCCCTACAGAAAATTCTTCTATAAAATATGTTAAATTCTCTGGTAAAAAGATATGTCTTCAATATAAATAAACCCTATATCATAAAAGACTAAAGCTCTTTCAACCACCTGGTTAAATGTAGACATAGCACTTCACAATATGGTTTAGCGGGAATGGTGGTATGGGTCAGAGTTACCTTGTGGATTTCAAACCCTCATTAATCTATGGCTCTACATTCAAAACCCTAAGTTGTGAAATGCATAGATAGAGATACACCATCTGTTGGTATTTTTATTTCTGTTAGTATCTGAAGGTAAAAGAAGGTTATGCTTTAAATGAAACTACATATACTGGCACAGAAAAGGTTTGCCAAATCCAACAGTTGTAGGATTGACAATTAACAGAAACAAATTATTCTAAATTAGCAGATATTCTCTCTACAACAGTGAGATTTTACTCAAGGAAAAAAGTGACTCTTAGTAGGTACCATTTATTTCCAATGGAAATAAAATATAATTTACTTAGTTACACTATCTAAATTCCAATTGAAATAATCAGTTGTTAAATGAAAAACATCTCCGAAGACTGTTTAAGGGAATGTATGAAATAATTAAAGTTTGGTTTGTTTTGCTTTCCTTGAGGAAAAAGCTGCTGCTGTAAGTATTGATTGAAAGAATGATTACTTGGAAAGTAAACAGGTTTGTGGTTTTTGCTTTTTTTTTCTAAAGGAAACAATGTTAATCTCTTTAATCAACAAGGAATGAAGCAAAGAACTCCTAAATAAGCAGTAAACTGCTGGAAAGTCACTCTTAATTATTATTCTCCAAGAGTTTCTAATTCTAACTACTTTTTGTAGTTCTAGAATAATGTACACTATATTTTTGTCCTTTTCTTCAGCTATCTGTATTTTAACCTCTTAAACTCCTGGATTCTTTAAGCAGTCCTTGATCAAAACAATTCTTGATAGTCTTTTAATTCTCCAAGTATAGGTAGTTGAGAAATCTGATTTTAAAGAAATTCTAATTGATGGTGGTTTTGGAAAAGCAGATGGGATCTATAGTCATTACGGTTTAGCCTAATTAAGTTGTAAATGTTGTGTGGTATTATCTGCAACATATGCAAAGCTTTCTGTGACCAATGCTGTTCCTTGAGCAATTATGTTGTCTAGAATCCAGTGCCTCTTAAGCTTTTCCTCCTTTCACTAGACAGTGATAAACGTGGAACATATTGCTCATTTTAGAATGTCTTTAAAGAATGGCAGTAACATGGAGTTACAACCTGAAAGCACCATAAATGTATTTAGAAAAGAGAATACTCATCCAGACATATTACAACACCTTAGTAAGGTGATTTCAAATGGAAATTTCTCATGCCAAGAGTCTGTATGTAGCACATACAAAGCATGTAGCATGTGGCAGGCTTGCAATGGTATTGTGCAGATGAGAAAGCACTTGGCCACAAGGAAAATTAGGTCTAAAAACTGTATAATTCAGCTTCACTTTAAGAGTTGTGATAATTTACTTTATTATTTGGAGATGTTCCACTACAGATGCTCACAGAACCCATTGCATTTTGACAATACCCTTCTTAAGGAAAATATCCTGGCACAATAATGTGTTTAAGTAGGTAAGAGCAGAATGAGCTCCTCCAAACTTGTTGCATAGCTTCAAAGAGGGTGAAAGCTTAAGCAAAGGGCTTCATTTAGACTATAATACAACTGTCATGGGACTGCTCTTTCAGAACCTTTCCTCTGAAAGGAAGCAAAATATTATTCCTATCTGAAAATGTTTAGAAACTAGAGGGTTCTTTATAGTACTTCAAGGTTAATATATTTTTATTTACATTGATATTGACTTAAATGGCTTCTTCATGTTTATAGAGTGTTTCTTCTCTCAGTAACTGCTTGCAGGTTGTGATATCAGTAAATGTTTTAGACACAATTGCAGAGAGTATTGTAGACTTGTAGTTAAAATTCAGACTCTTGAAAAATCCTACTATTTCAATAGAGGTACTGAATACTGGATCATTTTCCTGGATAGACCCAGTATTGGAAGAGCTGAGGGAACTGTACTTGATCTTAAATGCAAATGCTTTTGCTTGGTTTTGAGTGTGTGTTTTTTTTTTTCCCTTTAATTCAAACAAGATAAAATATATTTTATCTAGTCTGATAATTGAACTTGGAACTTAAGAAATGAAGTGTGTACTGTTTCTTTAAAAAACTTTTGGTACTATTTAGGTAGCAACTTAGTAGCAAAGTCTAGCTGGACTTAAATTGAAAGCTTAAAAAATTAGATGTGCCACTAGAATAGTTTAAATATTTTTTATTAGATTGTACTTAAGGCTTCAGAGTATATTTGCCTCATAGCTGATTTGTTTCCAGAGGTGTTAGAATTGTGCTATGAATTTTACATCCATTTTCTTACTTACTTTAACTCTACATTGTTCTTTGAAGCTTGTTAAAGAGTAAGAGTGAGTAAACAGAGATAAAACCAGCAATGCCTTTTCCCATTGCTGCTCTCCTTTTGCTGCACAGACTTCTTTTCAAGGATCTTCTAGTCTAATCAGATGTAAAGGACTGATAACTGTTGCTCTATTGCTTTTTACTTTTTGGTGTCTAGTGTTTCTTTTATGTTAAAAGAACTGTAACTAAACATATGAAAATGTAAAAATCTAGCCTATTAATCTTACATCTAATAAAAGAGATTAAAAAATTGCCAGCTAAGCTTCCCTAGTTGTAAGAGCTTAAGGTAGGACTTGGCCAGTTCATATAACTTACCTCATGCATCCAGTTTTGGTGTGAACTGAAGCAAGCAGCGTTTAGGTGTCTGTTCATGGCATTAAAGCTGTATAAACTATCCAGTAGTCTTACTGTCCTTCAGTTGTTAGGGCTAGCAGTAGCCATAAGTCGATTACCAGGAAAAAAATCACAGCTGTGGACATTATAACTACCTTTGATAGGAGGCAAAGTGGCATGACAGATTCCTTTGCTCAGTCTTTGTTACCTGTATGAGTGATGAAGCCTTTTATATTTTGGAAGTGAAATGTGTATTTGTGCATTTGGGCACTTCTACCTTGTTCCTTCCTCTTTTCCCCTCCCTGTTCCATTAATGCAGTGAGGAGTTTGGTCTTTGAAGTAGAAATCTCTGATTTTTTTTTTTTTTTTAATGGAGAAACTCATTCTCCTGTGTCTTTTTTTAGTGTTGCTTCAGACAGTTTGCAGACTAGGGCTCATTCTTTGTGTTTCCTGTAGTTGCAGTGCAGTTTTGAAGATTTTATTTCTTTAAAATAGAAATATATAAAAGTCCGAGAAACAGTTTTAGGGTCTAGAATCCAGGTCTACTAGGACTGTGCTTCAGTCCAGCTCTTTTCTTTCCTATACCAATTCATCTTCAAATGAGGTTTTTTTGATGCCACTGCAAATAAATGGAGAACAACTAACATCAGAATCTGATCACATTTGTATCATCCATTCTATACAACAAAAGGCTGTCTTTCAAGTTAAAATTATTTTCCTTATCAGCTAATTTGGCTGTGGCAGTGTTCCACAGTTTTTAAGATGCTATAACTAGCATTAGTCTTCATTTCTGATCATGACAGCTAATGGCTAGCAGGGATAATGGTGGGGTGTGCATGTTTCTTAATGGAAATGCAATTAACACTCAAGGGCAAGGTTTCTTTAAAACATTAAAGAAAATAATGAGGGGCAGCACTGTACCACACATTTCATGTTTTCTCTTTCCAAAGAAGGATGGAATTTCATTTTCTGGCACTTATTTGGAACAGAAATGCTGCTCAATGAATCTTGAAAGAGAATTTACAAAAGATCATTGCATTCAAGAAATAAACAAATAGATAAGAAATGTAGTTAAAATGTGAATTAACTGCAAGTGGTAGAAGGCTTGCTGATAGCACGTCAACTTAAGATATGTAATTATATTATAATAATTATTATATTTTATTAAATAATTACATAGTATTTTGTTATATATTATATTTTTATACAATATGTGGTATTGTAAAATAATTTATTTTTTGATATTATATTATATATAGTAATATATAACATTAGTTTCTAGTGTATTATATTTATACATATATTATATTTTATGTAATTAGTAAAAATACCGTTTTATAGATTTGGCAGTTCTCATTAATCTTGGACATGTAATGGCTTAGTTCTGAGAATGGCTTCTGCAGTCAACAGTCCAAAAATACACACATTGCTGAGGTCTAAAACAGTACATAAAATAAATATTGTTGCATGAAGAACTGTATGACAGCCAAGAAATTAGAATGCACTTAAATACATTCAAGAAGAAATGGTAGAAATGTTTTAACTTAGGAGTTAATGTTCAACTTAGGAGTTTAAGTTACTTGCAATTTTTTTTACAAGTAGTATTACAAAAGGTCTTATTTCTTTTAAAATGAATACAGATGTTTGAAGAACACATGGACAGTTTCAGATATTGAGGAAGATAGGATGTAAGTAAAAGGGAAAAAATGTAAGGTAGTGCTGAACTTAGATAAAAGGTAATAAAAGGTTCTGCAATCAGAATAAAAGACACATGCCACAGAATAGCTTTACTTTCTTCTTGTCTTCGACATCCATCTTTAACTACTAAATTGCTGTGGGTGTTAATGTTCATATAGCAACTTCCCTAATCACTAGCCTGCCTGAAAAATTTTTCTCCCTGCCCATTCAAGGTCTGGGGCGGGGGGTGTTCTTTGCCTTTGTCTTCTCTTTTCTGGAGGTACTCACCTGTTTCAGAACTTGCACTTGATCCTGTTTGCTTTATCATCTTGTCACACTGTAGTTCTTTCAGATCACCTTATACATAAAAATGAACAAATGTGTTCTCAGTACTGAGAATTGTGTTAAGCTATCATCTGCTTTCCCCCTCTGGAGCAAGTTGCTCAACTATTCACTCTGTCTAGTGTTTTCCTTGCACATTTTTCCTGTTTGATGATTGTCTCTATAGCCTGCACTTTAGACTGGCTCTTCTGAACATAAATTGGGATGAAATGATTAAATGACTAAGAACTTTTTCCAATGTGTTTTGGAGTTCTATAATATATATGATTTACTTTCTGAAAATGAGGCTAATAGGAAGGACAAGGAAGGTTTGTCCCTTCCTTCATTTATCTGTATATATTTCAGGTCCATAAGGTCAAAGACAATACCTGATTATATTTTTCAGGTTATCCAGAACAATAAGAACATCCTAATAGTTATTATCTTTTAGAGTTATTATCACAGCCCTAATAGTTGACAACTAGGGCTATATGTGACTGATGTACAACTAAGAAAAGCAAAGTATGTTTAGTGCCACTTGCTTCTGAGGACCATTATTTTTATAAGAATTATTTGAAGTAGCAATTGTAATCTTAATTATTCCAGGTAAACTGGTTTTAGAGTGTCCCTGCTAGAGGGTAGGTGTTTATTCAGCTTGGCACTGTATCCTCTGTCAATGAGGAAACATCCAAGTAATATTGCTTCCCTTTCTTAGAGTAGAGACACACATATGCTTGCAAATAAATGGAAAAGGAAACAACCAGAGACTCTCCACATTCCAATTTTTTTTCAGCGATGTATCTTCCTCACACTTCCACTCATTCTCTGCTTAGATCCTTCATCACCACTTTGTTGATCTTAAAGCTTTTTACAGATTTTCTACATGTGTAGGGATCATAAATGCTGCTTATCCATGTGGAACATATTCACATTGGAAAATACATTTAAGGTCATTCTTCTGTTTCAGATAATCTAGTCTTGTTGCTGAACTGAGCAACATGTATGCTCCTGGGTGCTGTGCAGGGCCTTTCCCCCAGACCTCCATATCTGGGATTTTTTTTTTTGTGGGTAGAAACAAAGAGAGTTTTCCTTTTCCACACTATCATCCTGGCTGTGTGAATCCGAAAGCCTGATGTATCAGCCAAAGTAAAAACTCCTCAGACAGGCTTGCACATGGAGAGGTCTGACAGCAACTTAGGTCTGGGAACCAAGTCTTCCCACTGCTCTGTAATGAGACATTGAGAAATAGATAGCCTTTGTAATAATTTCAGAACACAGAAAGGATCTTCAGAATTTCTGTGAAAAAAGTGAAATTTCTTACCACCGCAGATATTCACCCCAAATGACTAAGCAATAAGTTTGAGCCAAATGTCAAATAGTCTTTTGGTGTCACTATTATTTTTTTTTTTTTTTTTTTTTTTTTTTTTTAGTAGCAAGCAGTTTTAAGCTTTTCTGTTCTTGTTGAAAAATAAGTAAGTAGAATATCTAATAGAGTTGCTACTCAACAACTCTATATTTATGCTCTAGAAAGTTGAATGTGTTCAAATGTATTAATTTTTGCTTAAAGTTTTGCAGTAGTGTCAATTCAATGGATAGAAGCCAAACCCAAGTAAAACAGAACAAAGCAAATATCTAAAATTTTACCAGTCTGTGGCTGTGCATTCTGTAAGTTCACATGTTCATTTACATGGATGTAGTTAGTGGGGGACAGTGTTTCTTGTCCCTTATTTTGTTTATATAATGTTTTATTTGCTCAGAATGAGGATGGAACAAGGTCAAGAGCTCAGTCTGGTCTTCAGGTGGTTCTGTTGGTGGAATTGCAGTGATATTTCTGTAATTTAAGTTAAACATTTCTTAGTTATGCATATATTGTTGTGAACAGACCAACATATCTTTCCAAGAAGTTGAGAGACATGTTTAGTAACCTGTATATTGCAGAATTTTAGGAAAAGAGCTGTTTTGGAAAAAAAAAAAAAAAAAAAAAAAAAAAAAAAAAAAAAAAAGAGAGAGAGAGAAAGAAACTAAATTTATAAAACTTACCAAGAATAGTAAATAGTAACAGCCTTTTGGATTTTCAGTATATTTTAGAAAATGGTTTTAATTCTGATTTTATCCTTAACACGAAGTGAGGAGATGGCAGTATGACATATCTGGCTACTAATTTGTTGTGAAATATTTATGTTCCTTAGAATCTTACCCTAGAAGTTGTTCCTCTTCCTACAGTATTGATTCAAAGGGTACAGAAAGAGATGTTAAATCCTGTTCTGCTCACCATATATGTTTACAAAAGTCTCTAAGAATGGTGGCACTGAAAAATGAAAGTTTGCAAATGCATCTGCTCTACAGTGGACAAACATGTTTGGTGCCTTTATTTACTTTGACACTAAGAGAGATTAAATTAAAAGAGAAATGGAGGAGGGGAGGAAAGCAGTAATCTATTTCCAGTATAAATAAATTTTGTAGTAATACTAGAAAAGAATTGTATTTATACTAGGGAGTTAATGTTCTAAACTTTTTCATTTAAATTATTAAAATATTTTTATTCTACACTTAAATAGTCAGGATTTGACTTCTGTGGCATCACTGAGTATGTTAATTCTTTTGAGGACTCTTTGATCTGTCTGTAGTTTCCCAGATATGTATAATTCCTCTTGACCCACAGGTTCTCCTTAATCCTGTTCTTCAGAATTACTCTAATAGGTCACTCACACTCCATTTCACAAGGAGAACATCTGAAGAAAAAGGCAGATGGTTGCCATATCTCAGAATTGAGAGTTCAGTTTTACACATGGACCTTAGTGAGTCTTTGATCTTGCCATCTTCCTATAATTATTAGAGAAGTTGTCTGTATGTTCTTCATTGCTGCGTAAAATAAACTCTTGTGGCAAGCCTTTTCTTAGTTTTTAATTAATTGGAACATGTAGGTGAATTTGGATAAAACTTTCTGTTTCAGACTAACAGAAGGCCAGTGCCTGCCCCAGAAGCCTCCCAGGGCAAACTCTGTGGAGCTGAAGTGCCCGTCCTTATTCGTGGCATCAGTGGCTGCAATAGATGAGGCACTGCTGTTCTGAGAAATAATTTGCAATAACCCCCATTTCTTGAGCAAAATATGCATAGCATCTTTTTTTTAATTAGGACACAATTTAGATAAATAGTGCTTTAACATAACTTATGAATGTTTGCATTTGCAGTCTAGAGCTTTATTCTTGAATAATCATTTTTTTCCGTAATTCACAGAAAATAAGAAGAGATGCTCCTAAACGTTGTCAGAATGCTTTTAGAACATGCAATTTATCATGTGCATGAAAATGAAAATTGGTTTTATGAAATAGTGTAGACAAAAATAAAAGGCATATATTAACTTGTCCTCTGATATATTGACTATGTTATTATACCATGCATCTTTAGTACTTGACCTTATGTGTCACTAATATAATATACATTTTATGATACACTGAATGCTCTTTGTGAATACTGCACTGTATCCCAAGGTTAGGATAAAGATAAGATGCATTAAAACAATATCACTGACACTATTAATAAAGAAAATCAATCATTCTGCAGCTTCCTGTTCCCTTGCTTGCAATTTCAAAATCAGCAGCTTCCAATAATTATTTTTCCAGCTCTACTGGTATGGTTGCTGCACAGAAACTCTTCTGGGCTTGTTTCCCATGAAAGGCTTTGACAACATTAGTGATGAAACGCTAATGGTCTTTTTTATCCGAACATATTGCCATGCTGAATACATGAAAGGATTGTGATTGGGGGTTTGTTTTTGTTCTGTGGTGTATATACATATGCTCTGTTTCTATTTACATTGCTAGACTCAGCTGCTCTGACTTCCTTGATGATGCAGTTTCTTTGAAGTGACTGCTGCCAGGTGTATTCATCTGAGATGTACAGTAAGTGTTGGGGGGTTTTAATTGCAGCAGAGAAGGACAAGTCAATAGAAGTAACCATCCAAATGATGAAAAAAAAAAATGTAAGAAAATATAAGAAATTGAAACAAACAAATGAGAAGTATAGAATTCGGAAAGAGGATACTATGAACTAAAGCTAGCTGTTATTCAAACAGCATAGCAATAGCTGTTGATGAAGAAACAGTACTTCAAAGGAGAAAAATTTAGCTGTTGTTCAGTGAAGACAATGGGAAAAATGCTGGAAAGCATGTTTTGTCATTTTGCTACAGTTAGACTCAGAAAAACACTTTAAAAATGAAATTTAAGAAGTTAATTCAGGACTTATTCCCCTTGTGTAGGAGAATGGTGTCACGCAACAGTAGGTTGTCCTTGTAGAAGAGAGATCAGAAGCATAGTAATCATCAAATGTGGCAAAAGCTTTCATACCAGATAGGATAAATCTAGAGCTATTATATTGCCCTGGACATGCTGGAGTTTCTAGACACTACAATTTAAATAATGTATTAGAGACATCCTGTAAGTACACAGCAAAAAGTCCAGTGGGAATGAATGACCTCAAACTGATCTGATGTAGCCACATAATTCAGGCATATCTTCATTGACCTGAAGACATGTGGCAGTGCAAAATCAAAGTTACTTCTAAAACTATCATTTTCAGCTGGCCTTTCTGAGAAATGTGCTGTGCAAGGACAAAATGCAGTTACAAATCTACTTCTAGAGATACCACTGGAATGAATAAACTGTAATTGCAACTGTTCACCAATAATAACACAAATGGAGCTGCCAGGAAAATGTAGTCCAGGCAAAACAGAAAAAATGTTGTCAGGGAATATCTCAAAATTTTCCAGCAGTAATAAGAAACCTGAGGCAAATTGTAGGGCAACTCTGAGGGTGTTGGTGTGTCAAGCTCTACCACATGCCATACAATAAAGCTGCAACAATATGTTTATAAATATGTATTCGTATATTTGGCTGCCTGTACATTGCATCCATTTATCAAATCATTTAGTTCTGTATACTGCAAGCTACTTCTTGCATCACTACTCTTCTATCAGATGGAAATCATCCATCATGCAACAATCTTGCTTTTGAACATTTACCTCTGTGGTTCTAGCTGCTGATTTCTGACATCACTGCTTTGGTCACTATTCTGCTGCAGCTATTATTTTGCAGTGAATTCTTTTTTTGTTTTACAGCTGATGAAACATATTTAGAGAGCTTGTTAGGGAAGACCTCCAGAACTGAGCCAAAGTCATGTCTTGATTCAGTTTTTTTGTAGGTTTCAGCCCCAAAATCTCCATGTGTCTTTATTTCTGATTACTTAACTCTGAATTCCAGCTTCAGGCATCCACACTAGGTGTCAATGACAGCAGAGGGCTTTGTATCGCTTTTTTTACTAACCCAGACATTGCACTGAAAGTGCTAATTGATTCATTGTCCTTATTGCATTGTGCAATAAACTTTAAGCAAACTGTAAGTTCAAACATAATGTAGTCCAAACCCGAAATTTTCAAAATGTGTTGAAATGTCTTGTTTCTATGTTTTTGCTGAAATATTCTGAAGAGGCTGGAATATTGTTATAGGCATCTGTTTTACAAGTATTTATCTAAAAGAGCAACTATATTGCAACTTTTTATTACCATGAAAATTAAAAAATAAGTCAGATTTCTTGCCATATCATGAAATGCTATAAATGATGATGTTATTCTCTATTCTTCCTGTATTGCAATGGTTTTACTTTAGCACTACATACATTGATGGGTTTTCTTTTGGTGGGTTTTTTAAGTATTAATCAGAAATTAGAACTTTCTCAGTTTCAGAATGGCATGTAATTAACAATGTAATAAATTACAGGATGAAGAAAACTTCAGTGAGCCCTAGTGCTCCTGTGAGAACAGGCTCACCTAGAAATATTTGTATTCATTTAGAATTTCTGTTAAACATCTTATACTTTCAAAAGTATTTCATAAGCTGAATATGTTGTGCATTAAAAAAAAATTGTCTTTGTTTTTTCAATATATTAAAGGAGAAGCCCATTAATGGGACACTGAAGGAATAGTATACATTATTCTGCTCTCTTTCATGGATAAAGTACAATATTCCTGACTGCAAGTGCTAAATGTGTCTAGAGAGAAGGAATTACTCTAAAAATATTTGGGAGTAACTGCATTTTTTCATTGAAATCACATTGTACACAATGTAAGAAAATTTGTAATTGAAACAAACCCCCAAAAAATATGCCAGAAAGAAGGGAATCTGCTGGACTTGTATCATGTGAGTGGGTCTATATTTCATAACCCACAAAGTTGCAAATAAAGCACCTCTCACCTAGCTAGTAGCTTTCCCCATTTTGATATCCCAGCACATTTTATACTTGCAAGTGCTGAGATACTGTTCAAATGTTTTTTCATGCTGATGACAGCAAATACTCAATTCTGCCATTTTTCTGCATGGTTTAGGTTTACAATCTAGTAAAATATTTACCTGGATATAGATTTCTCCCAGCTTTAGTGGACTACTTGCTAAGTAGTTCTGAAAATACTTTTTTCTGCTGTACTGGATCAAAACCTTTGTGCTGAACATGTTTTATTTGCAGTTGAATTGCATGAAGGCTTTTTCATAAAGTAATACTGCTGTTAACCAAGAGAGTGAGAAACTGAGTTTTGGATGTTTTTTGGTTTGTTTTTTTTAGCTCAGTGATGTTAATACAAGCCTATGCTGACATATGGTATTTTTGCTTCAGAAGAGTTGCTTATGTTCACTTAAAAGCATCTTTTTAAAAATATCGCCTTTGAAAATTTTATATTTCTCCACTCTCTGATGAACTCTGAAAACAGAGAAACTTTCTTTAAAATATTAAAAATTACTCCTTACGGCACTTGTATATCCCCATTAATTTTTCAGACCTTATGCCTTGTACATTGATTTGACTACTTTGCTTTCTGTAACTGAATTAAGGCAGAAGCCATACTCTTACAAATGAACAATAATTTTAAAAAATAAAAGTTTAAGGGAGGGTATGTATAAGAAACAGATTAGTGTAATACACCACATCTTTACTTAGAGATGCAGCGTGACCCCAGATATCTAATGAATTAATTTCAGTAAGTTTATTAAGATGTGTGACACTGGCACACAATGCCATGAAAGCTTTATCTTGATTGTTGCCAGTGAAGTCAAGAGCAGATCAGTGTTGCCTTCAAGGATGCTAGGTCAGGCTTAAAGCAGAAGTGACCTTGCCAGATGTACCAAGCAGGAAGCTTTGAAGTGTAGCAATGTCTTTGTTTTATGGCATTTTTATCTTCTAACTCACAGACTGCATTGAAGCATGATGTGCCAGTGACTGCTGAGTCAGGGAAAGAAAATAGAAAACAACTTTAAATGCATAAAAATCATGCTAATTAGGAAGATTTTTCTGCTAAAATTGTTTATAGGAAGATGGATCTGTCTAGGGTGTAAGAGCATGTGAGGTTGCAGTGGCATGGAAGGAAGAAGGGAAGCTGAAGAGCTTGAAAGCAGGTGGGCTCCCAGCATTACAACTTTCCTCATGAGGAAATCAACCTTTCTGCATGAGGAATTTGTCCTTCCTGCCACCTCAAAGTGGACCCAGATGCTTCAGGCTCCTTAGTGTCCCATAGCTATTAATGCTCACCACACAAATGGTGGATTATGTCCCTCAGTTTCTCTGCAAAATACTACTGGGAAATAGTAATGACAGGGGTGTGGGACTAGTGGGATGCTGGGAACAAAAAGAACACAAAAAAAATCCAGCCTCAGTTGGAGAAAGGTAAAACAGAATCTTTGAGAGCTTTTATTCTCCCTCGAATTTCATATTTACCAGACATGAATCGTGGACAGAGAAGATGGATGAACTGCTGTGCTTGTCTTGCTTGTTGGTGTCTAAAAAAGGTGTGACATACTTTTGTGGAAAAGCTTTGATGTACAAATGACTGCTATTATCAATGTTGAACTGTGTATCCTGAGATTCAGAAGTGTTTTCATTTCTGTTTGTATCCCTGTGGCTGCCATCAACATGTAAAATGCATCGCTACCCTCAGGCTAAAGTCAGATATATGTCAACTCCAATGGGATCTGCAAGCTTGTGGAATTACATTATGTTTGAGAAAAGAATAAGAAAATTTATATCCTTAATGGACACTAGCTATTTTCTGAAAGAGACAAATACTGTTTCACTCATGCTACGAATTTCCAAAGGACTTGCTTGAATTTAACATCTCGTACTTTAAAAGAATTTTGTGTGATTACATAATAAAATCAACAATATGTTATCAATAGGAATTTTTAAAATGTTAGATGATTTGAAGTAATTAATTCTTTGTTTTTTGAGATACTCAAGAAGCAAATTTTAAGAAATGCCTTACTATGCCATGAAAGACAAGTTTTGTCACCTCAAGAAATGCAACCCAGGGAAGCAAAATCACCAGGCACCATTGAAAATCTTGAAAACTACCAGAAACATTAGTACAGCTTGAGCACCAAGGTTAACACAGCACCAAGGTTTTGCAACCACTCACAGGCATGTAACAACAGAACAACATTAGAAAAGCTAATTCTCAATTAAATGTAATACCCAAAACAGAAGAAATCTTTGCTCTACATGACTTGATTTTTGAAATATTCAGCTACATAAATATGAGGTGGAATATAAATTATCTAAGGAAAAATTAATACAAATTATCTAAGGAAAAATTAATACAAAAGTAGCTCTTCCACAGCTTACATTAGGCAGATAAAATATGTTTTTAATTCTGTTTCTTTTTATTATCCAGTGTAACATTTTAAAATATCCCTCTTAAAATAATTTTATTTTATAGTTTCTACGAATGTCCTGTTGTCCTCACATGGCCCCTACAGCTAGATTTGGCACTTATAAACACAAGTAGTGTCTCCTGTGTCTGTGTGTTTCAGGATAATAGAAAGTCTGCTCTATTTGATAATTTCAGTGAGCCATATAACAGTTCAGCATACACTGACTCAAGTCATGTATGACATCGCTACATAAATATTTAATATACACCTAATGGAAGTATGGAAAAGTTGCAGGGAAAAATAAGACAAAATTCCTTTCTCTACAATTTTAACAGGAAGGAAAAATAATCACAAGGGGCATTAAGTGACATATTAAGACTGCATTATGAATTAAGTGTGTTCTACTCATGTTTCAGAGTAGAATGCACCTTGATGAGCTGGGTAAATTCAAAAGTGAGTTCAACAGACTGAGAAGAGTGACCATATTATCACGGGAATTCACAAATAATGTCATTGTAGTTTACTGCTAAAGCCCCTTGTTTAATGCATTCATGTGTTTTAACATGCCACGGAGTTGTCTTCTAAAAAGCATTGTTGGATATATTTGCAGAACACATTTTTCCATAGAAAGTGTGCTACTATTACAAATAATATTCTGAATACTTTGTAAAAATGGTTGAAGTAAAAGTTAACATAAATGGATTCATAATTTTTAAGGCAATTTTAAAATCCAGGTCTTTGCCTCCTTTTCTGGTGATCTGCTGTATTTACAGCTAAGCCTAGAAATGTGATGCAGGTAAGATTTTTGGTTGTGGCTGATTTTAAAAATTGCTTTGGAAAGAATGAAAAGAAAAAGTGGTAAAGTCAGAGGAGGAGGGTGGGAGGAAAGAGAAATGCAATTCAAATAAGTCCATTTAAATTTAGGCACACATGAAAAACAATTTCTTTCTCATTATGCAGAGCATTTTGAGAATGTGAAATAAGTATAGGGTAGTATGAAAAATGTGTGAGAAAATGGTAAGATGCTCATGAGACTGCACACACCTGAAAACATTAGCTGTGAAGAGGTTGAATTTTCCCTCTTCTCTTTTTAGTTTCATGCCACTTCTGGGACTAGTGCTCTCCAAGTAAATGCTATTGAAATTCTACTGATACTACAGCATTTTTAAGTATAGTTGGCAGCAAATAATTGGTTATCCTGCTGGTGCTCCTAGAACAATCAGAGATCCCATGTTGCTGTCTCTTGTCACCTGAGAGAAGATACAGTGACAAGAAAGCACAGATACTGATGTGACAGTGTTCCTCAGGTCACCTTCACAAAATGCATGGATTTCTCATAAATGTAAAACATTTTGGAAAGACACATACGTGTTCTTGAGAAAAGTTCCCCTGAAGTCAGTATAATGTGTGCATTTGCAGCTCAACTGTTTTTATGATCATAAACCACCTCTATTGAAAATCTGATCCTCTAATAGTATTAACAATGGAAAAATCATATGGTATTTATAACAGAAGGGTTAATTTTTACCCAAACCTTCAAAAAATGCAATTAAAACTGATTCCATTATAAATTTTTGGCACTAGAGCTGAGTTGGTTTAAAAAAAAAAATCAAATTCATTACAATAGTTGTGACTTAATAGTGTCATAGATTTACTGTCTGCTTCTGATGTAAGCTATGTTTAGAAGTAATTTTGTAAGTGTATTTGTCTACATTTGGGGGATATTTTAAGAGATAATCCACATTTTTTTAACCAATGTGAGCTACTGAAGTAGAGATAAAAGAAAAGTTCAGCCCAGTGGTAATACTGGAATTTCATCAAAGATACCTTATTTACCTCAGAAACTACAGACATGAGTTATTGAATAAATTCTTCTATCAAACAGTATGTCTTTTCACAGATGAACTTTGACAAACTGCTTATCCAAGTTGTGCCTGTTTTCTTTTGAATATGCAAAATATAATAAATGTTGACAGGTGAAACTTTGCAACATCGCCTTTCCTGGAAACACATTTTGCCAGGCTTTACAGTAATTAAAATTTTCCATATGGAGCTGCAGATTCATTGAAATGTCCAGACCACTTTGTCTATTTGCTCTTCAGATTTTCCAGTCCTTTTTCACACAGGTTAGAGAACAGTTTTTCTATTTTTATGCAAATCTAGTCTGCAATGGGGAAGGCTGAAATGTTGTTCCTGCGGGATCTAGGAGCAATGGAAACCCTAAGCACAAGCCAATAGCAAAATTCCTCTCAAATCCAAAAAAAAAAAAAAAATCCCACTCTAAAATAACAGGTGTACTAAGTACAAATACCAAACTGAGATTTGCTCTTAGGCTGGTTACTGGTTCTCTTTTTGTATTTTTGTATGGAATTGGAGGCCTTCCCCTTAATATCTTGGATTCTTGTATAGACTGATGCTTGTATTCTTATTTTCTTCAGTCTTAATTACTTGATGGTTTTGTATTATTCCTGATGCTCCTCATTCAGCAGTGAAAATACAGAAGGACTGACTGTTATACAGGATTTTTATTTTTTAACTTGAAATTCCTGTCTGTAAAATTTGCAGTAACTAATCATGTGACAAAACAGACAACTTACTGGGAATGCTGCTGAGTTTTCAATATTGGTGATAGTAAAATCCTGTAACTCCTTGATGCTATTTTTAAAACTTTTTGGTTTTAAAATTTATTTCCCTTTTCTTGGTTTCATTACTCATTCACAATTGATTATTCTCTTCCTTTCAAAAGTGTCGGTAGAATTTTTTAGGAAAAGAAGAGAAAGTGGCTGCAAGTTAAAGGGATTCCATTGGTGAGGTATGTTGATTACTGGTTAACCAGATGGTTAAACCATCTGCTTTAAGATGCCCTTGTGTTCTGCTGCCACTGATAGTCTTTAAAAGCAATGACATGTGCAATGTTACCTTGTTCTGGTTTTATCCTTTACAGATAAAATAAGTATAGGAAAATAGTTGGTTTTGTCACTAAAAATAGAGAAACATTTTTATACTTATTCTTCATTTTCTCATAGATTTGGACTTCAGATATGAGTTAAACTTTATAGACTGAAGGTCTTGATTAATTTTTTATAAGTTTTGCTTTGAAAGTTATTTGTCAAATGTTACGTTCTAGTAATAGATTATGTCTATATTGTGGCTATGAGGCGATGGAGGGAGATTTGCCATGCAGTGCCACTGGCTGGCAAGTGTGAATTATTTCTCTTTGTGCATCAGTTCCTACAAAAAGGAAACAAAAATTTGATAGATTGCTATTCTTATAAATGTATAATAGAGGAAGTAGAAATAGCTTCAATACAAGTAGCAATGTAGTATATGTATTAAATGATAATTTGAACACTTCTAGATGGAAAAGAACTTCTCATTGAGAAAAATAACGCTGCTTATCTTTTTGGTTGTAAATATTACTCAGCACAGAAATCTCAACTTCAAGATCTAACCTGTTGCTAAATAAAGTGCTGTGGTTGTAAAGAGCATTAAGTATGTTTCAGTCTTAGACTGCAAGAGAGATCTCCATAATTTAAGATAGCCTGGGGGTACTAATAATGATAAAAGCACAAAACATCTGTTAAATTAAAAAGAAATTTTTCCTTTGTTACAATCAGTAATCAGATTGCACATGTGAGTGCAGTGGGACAAAATATCTGTAAGTGAATGCTCAGCAAATTCTCAAGAATCCTCCAAAGCCTTCCACAGTCTGCTGAAGTCTATCTAGCCTGTCTAGATTTACATCAAAGCCTCTGATACTGAGTCCAAAAATACAATACATTGTTACAGCCCAAAGGACTGTTATGGCCTGTGAAGAGACTTGCTGTAGCCTTTTGGTTTAATCTTAGTGGTGGGAGTGGTAAGTGGCACACATGTAGAATTCACTGCCCGAAAAAATCAGAGGAGAGGAGGAAAAGAAATATTATAAATGTAATGTATGTTGGTACATTTTCCTGACTTTTTATTTATTGCTATCTGGGGGAGATGCAAGAGTGTCTTATACTTAAGTTATAACAGTATAAAAACTTGGCTAACACCAAATTCTGACACAGATCCATTAAAGCATTTTAAGACATTGATCAAAACTTACAATTGATCTCTTTAATTTTCTGGTTTAGTGTTGAGAAGGTAATGTAAGACTCCTTTCTCTGTACCTGGTTCTTGTTACCTTTGTGTTTCCATAATTAATAGAAAAGCTTGTGTGTAACGACCAACATTGACATATCTGTTCTACTGCAGAATGTACTTTTTGGTTGCATTAATTTGAACTTAGGAATATTGCCCATGTAATACCTGATTCTCCTATTTTTAACTAGCTTTCTTTTAAAATAATTTTCTATTTTTATATTTAGCTCTTATTCATATTGTAGTCTTCACATGATTTCCTCTTTTGAAGTGCCTGCACAATTTTGTAGGAAAAGCAGCTGAAATAGGTGAATAATTTTGTGTAATTTGTGTAATTTTATTTTCTGTTCATGTACGAAAGTATCTTCTGGTCTTTTTGGGAGCTCTAAAGAATCCCAGTATAAGAGATTTGCATGCCTACAGTTGAGTGTATGTGGGAAGTTTTCCAAGAAGGCCTTTCAAGTCATCTGTGTGTAATTCCAAAAAATAGTTAAGAAATTCTTCCAGTACCTACAAATTATAAGGGAAAAAAGTATGATTATAAGAGGAGAAAATAGAGTCTGCAATTCTGCCTCATGTGCTTAAAGGAAAAGAAATTAAAGAAGTAAAAATTTGGGTTTGGATCATCATTTTTGTGTTGTACAGGTGGCTAAGTTCCTGACAAGGTGAATGTTAGCTGATCAACCAAAATTACATTAGATACCCAAATTGTAAGAAATTCTGGGTTATGTGTGTTTAAAAGAAGTGCAAACAGAATGAAATGCCATACTTGAGTTATATCAGTTATATCATTATAATGTGGAACCATATGTTGGTAAATACTTACAAAGACTTTAGCTTTCACCAGACACTTTTTTTTTTTAATCTAGATACTTTAAAAATAATTATTGAACTAAGGTGCATAAATATTGCATATATTTCCATTTATTTATTTAAATGTGTGATAAAAAATAAAACAATAAACCAAAAAAAACCCCAACTACATTAAGAGATCCAGTCATATGGTGACTAAAAAGGTCTTCTAATCATGGCACCTATATGTAAGGTAATGGAAAAAATTTAGAGTCCTATTCTTCAGATGGTCAGATGGCAGAGTACATAAATAGGCAAAACAGTTATGTTGTCTGTCTCCAAATCACAAATAGAACAGTTAAAAATATTAAATAATTAAAATAATTGAATCTATTAAGTGAATAATAATTAAATAATTAAATAATATTAAATAATATTAAATAATATTAAATAATGGTAAAATATTTCTGTCAATTAGAATACAAGAGGGAAAGGAGGAGTCGTCCTGATTCTGCAGGATGATAAACAGGAATGTTCTCTGATTCTGCTGACCTCCACTGACTTTGCATGGATTTGTGCATGGGTTATTTTTCCTTCATGTGCTTGGAAAAACTTTTCTTCTACTTACAGAAATATTGGAAAAAAAAAATATTATATCAATGAGAACTAAAAAAAAAAAGCAAAGGAAATGGATGTTTGGAATTTTCTTTCAATTTTATTATTGTTGGTGTTGAAAGTGCTACTTGAGGGAATAGATGAGTATCTGCTTTCCCTATTAAATATACTATTTGAAATTTCCTTCAGCTTTTCCTCCCTATTGAGACTTGCTCCAAAAAGGCTTGTTTTAAAACAACAGCAATAAAAGCAAAACCAAAATATATAGGGAATACAGAAGATTACAACTTTGTACGTTTAAACACTGAATTTAAATGTTTCTTCAGTATTTTTATACAAGAACATTTGCTGTTGATGGGAATTTTAATTTAGATAGATTTCCTGTGGGCTGTTTATTTTCTTTCTTTAGACTGCAATGAGTCATTGTAAGGGTGCATTGTTGAACAAGTTTAAAACAAAATAGAAATTTGCAAAAGCCCTCGGTCAAAATCTGAAAAGTATATTCTCTGTGTTTGGAAAAATGATAGATTTTGCTTTTCAAAATTTAGTCATAGCTTTTGCAAACAATCATTAACTTACTGAGAGGGGTTTTTTTTGTGTGTGTGCTTTATTCTCTCATGCCTCTGTTGTATTTAATTGGCAACAGACTCTACTGCTTGGTGATTAGGGTCTGGGCTGAGAAAGAAATTATTTTAGGAATAAACAGCATGAGATGACCAGGTCTACCTCCTCACATGTGAAATACAGACTTGATCTTGTGCTCCTGTAGCCCTGGGCACTATCTAAAATGTCTTATATTGAAAAGGTGAAATCTCATCTTTCAATTTGAAAACACTTTAAAAAAAAATAATGCTGCTAAATTAGTTTGGGGAAATTTTCTGCTGAAACTTTTAGGTGGTTTTCATTTAAAAATAAGTAGAATATTTGTGAGATTTGTTGCAGAAAAGAGTTGCCTGACTTCTGACATTTATACTGAAAACCACTGAAGGAAAATGGTCTGTACCATTTTTGACAGACCCTCAAGTAAGCCGTCAATCAGAAAGACCTGTTAGGTCATGCAGTCATCCTTTATGGGGCCACAGGACGATTAACGTAGAAAATGGGAATTATATTTCATAGAGAGAAGTTCATGGGAGAATACAACTATTAAATAAAAATAAAACTTCTGGGGGAGGCAGCATAGGAAATTGTAAAATATGTTTTCTGTATCAATCTGGTTAAATCGTTAGTCTTGAAGAAATTCCATAGCATATGTAGTTGTTTGACTCATTTAGTTAAAGGAACAAGATCAGTATTAGGTAATAGGTACCTAAATGAGAATAATTATGGAATTTTTTTGTCTTTATGGGATATGCATAGAAATTATGTGCTAGCTTTTTGGGATCTTTCTGAAAATAAAGAAAATGAATGAGCCACTGAAATACAGTCTGTCAACTCACTAATCACTCATGTGATCATTGTAGTCATGGAGAGCACGGTCTCATTGCTATCCTGTGAAAGTTTCTTCCTCCTCTGTTGAACGAAATATTTATTTTATATATGAAAATATGATCTTTAAATGCCCCAGTCTCTGCATTTTCCTTATCCACCTCTAAAGAAATTCAAATCTTCCTTTATTGTGAAGGGAGGAAGAAAGGCAAAATTAAAAAACAGTTATTAGTGGCCATCTTGGAGGAACTCATGATTCCCAGGAAGGTGGAACTCTACTTCTCTGGGGAGTAGGTGCAAGTAGGAATGCTGAAGGCAAGCAAAACTGTTGACAAGAGAGAAGCCTGGGAACATCGTAAAGAGTTGTACAGCATTAACATCAACTCACATCAGTAGCTATTGTTTAAAACAAAAAGATGCCTAGTTGATGACAAAATTCTATTGTTAGAACTCTGTAGAAATACCATGGCTTAATGAAATTAGAAATAGTTATAGTGAGATTTTCAGATCCTGACATAATTTCTTGTTATGCATTTGGAAAGTTTTTGGCTACATTCAGGTCTTGAATTCAGTTTTCAGCTAGATTCTGATTCAGTTGCCCTAGGAGTCACAAAGCCTTATAAGAAGTGGGCATAGAAGATTGGCAGAGAGCTGCTGTGGCACAGAATCAGCTGCACTGACCATAGAGTTAGCTGAAGTAAACGGAAATGAGCTCATTTTGCCTCTGGAAGCAGCTTGACAGGAATATAGACCTTACTACAGTCTTCTTTAAAATTCTGGATGATGCAATTAATAGATGTAACTTCAAACTACCATGTCTAGGCTGCCAAATTTACCTTACACTTTTGTTTAGTTGTATCAATATGGAACAAAAAGCAACATGAACACCCCCTGAGTCTAAGCATTCAGGTCCTTGGAGGATATCTCAGGACACTGCTTTATGAAGCAAAGCTTTGCTTTCCTGAAGCTGAAAATAAGATGCTACCTTTTCTGGCAAATCTGTCTGGAAAAAGCATTGCATAAAGGCTCAATGTTTCCTAGCTTTGAGTTAATCATTAAGAAATAATTTTATTTTGTGACAAATCTCACCATCAGAAAAAATAGAACTTAGTGTTTTGGTAAAAGTTCCTAGATGAGAAAGAAACCCTCTTAGAGAGCAGGGATCCACTTATAGTGTTAATCTACATTTGACCTAAAGAAGCAAGCTTACTCAGCTTTTTTT